>NC_138103.1:25078856-25161356 GCF_964146895.1 Miniopterus schreibersii | reverse complement strand
CCTGCCATCCAGCCAGGAGCTGTGACTGCTCTGTAACCTCCTTAGATTTAAATCTGTTGCTCGCGTTCCCCTCATAGTGTTACAGAGCAGCAGAGCCCATCCATACTGATGTCTTAATATCATTCTCTGCTCCTTGGATTTATAGGGTAAAATAAACCTTCTGCCATAGAAGTGTTTATTGATTACTGAAGTACATAATAAAGCCGAAGAATAAAGTAAGACCAAGTAATCGGTCCTATTCCTGGGGGACGACAGTAAACCCTGACCTCACAGCCTCCGAGGGCTGCCTTGCGCTCTGGAGCTGGGAGGCTCCCATTTCATTAGGCGTCCAAATGGTAAGCAGTGAGTGATAGAAACCAGACAGAAAGAGCGCATACTGTATGACTCCATTTATATAAAACTCTAGAAAATACACCAACTAATCTATAGTGACGGAAAGCAGATCAGCGGTTGGGCAGGGAGGGGAGCCGGGATTAAAGCAGAAGGAAACTTGGGGGCAATGGATGTGTGCACCCCCACCTTGATTGTGGTGATGGCTTCAGGGTGGATACATAGGTGAAAATGGACCAAGTACTGCCCTTTACATATGGGTAGCCTGTCCTTGTCATTTATATCTCAATAAAGCCATGAAATAAATAGTAAGCAGTGTAGAGACAATCGCGGCTCCCTTCGTGCTGGAACATCTTTCTCTCTCCTTGGGAAGCTCTATTTTAAGGAACATTTAGGAGGACCTGTGAAACTAAGTTTCACCTTCACATTGGGAGAAATGGGGGTTCAGAAGACTGAATGGTACTATCAAATATAAAAAGGCATGAAAGCCCTCTTCCTCCATCCCTTTTCCTCTCACATCTGAACCTTAGGGGGTGGCTTGTCATACAGTGTTTTGGTAAAACAAAAGAAGCTGAGCCCTTTAGAAAAAAGCATTAGTTCTTTGCTGATTGCCCACTCCTTTTGCCATCACATCTCCCCCACCCAAGGAGAGGTTCTCTGCTGGAGAAATAAAAACTGCTCCAAAATGTTGGCAGTCTGAAAGGGGACAGGCATTTCTGACACAAAGAGATGTTTGTTTTCCTTGCATTTTAACTCTTAATTTTTGACACAGTGGGGAACTCCAGCATGGCTGCCACTTAAAATGTGACAATGCCATGGTGTTCTGACTGCCTCTGTCACAAGGGTGTCGTGACTGGAGGCCAGGAGACAAAGCAAATGAAGCCAGAGACAGTGCCTGCTGCTGAGGGGCTGGTCCATTTCTTTGCGTTCCAATGTTTCTTTCCCCTGGCCCGACGAGGAGTCACTCAGGGAGACTGGAGCTGGAATTTGTACAACCTCTATTCAGCCCCCTTGATTTTAATCAGAAATACACAATTATTCTTTTCCTCCAAATAGAGAAACTCAATCCCCATTTTAAATTCAATTATTGTAATTGCAGCATTCAGGAAAAAATAGCACATTCATTTTCTAATAAGAGATTGTGGATACCAAATTACTGCATATAGTATGTCAAAACAGGAAACTTGAGACTGGCAGGCCAGTGGGTGTTTTTATCTTGGCAATTTGTATTTTCTTGCAGACAATTTTATAGTAATCCTACCCTTCCTTGTTTATGATACAGAAGACTGGGTTTTCAAGCCATCCTACAATAAAGACTGTTGTTAGGTACAATTTAATTTAAAATCCCAGTTATAAATATGATGAATTCTACGCGGGGCCGTAGTAAAGTACCTAATAAAGGGAAAAACAAAACGCAATCGGTCCGGCATGTCTTTGGATCCCCATGAACCACCTAACATTTATAGATCAGTTTGTCTCAGGCCATATTTCTATTCCTTTAGCTGTGCTTTTCACTGTCTTGCATTTTGAAAACAAAACAGAAAATCTGGTTGGTGGGACCCTGACAATGTGCCCATTATGTTTCAGCAATATGAGAGCACCATTTTCCCTTTTCCCATTCCGTTCCAGTTGCTTTTGTTGGCTTAAGGGTGAGTCAAATGTAAAAAGAAATGTATTTGGATTTTGATTTTCCTGATTTTCTTAAAAGTATCCTTATGATCAGGTTTCTTCAAGTATATGGCCTTATTGTCTTAGGATTTACTTTTACCTCAAAATTATTTCCATGCATTTCTCTTAGACACATTCAGACACTTTAGCATCTACTCCATTAACCACTGTATAGTTCTTGATCTCAGTTACACGCTTTCCACGACACCTTCCCTCAGATATTTTGCTAATGTAATTTATGAACTCTGAGATATATTTGGGGAAACCGACCACAGTGTTAAAGATGCTGGAAACCAACAGCTGAAATATGGCCAGAGAAGCCAGACAAAGCTTTCGTCCATATGGAAGAGGGAACAGGCAGTCCCGTGTGTCCCCGAGGAGAGGAGGGGTTGAATTGTTGAATGCCCACTGAGTGCCAAGCACTTCAGTTATAGCCTCTCAACTAATCCTGGGTTTTACAGGTGCCAAGTCAGTGCTCTAGGAAGTTTTATCTCTTCCCAAGGTTACTCTGTTGGTTAGTTTTATTAGATCCATCCCTAAGTAGGCCTCACATATAAATAAACTTTGTGCACAGGGCTGTCCAAGTAGCTCTTTATTTCTGGTTGGTCAGAATCTCTGGACAACATCAGAATGGCTGGCTTCCTAGTTGTACTAATGACCACCTGATGTTTTCATTATCTGTGTTATCTATTTATTTTGCCGATTTTAATTTGAGTAACATCTTAATAATGTCAAAGCCCATGTCATTATTGCACTATGTATAACCTACAAGTTTAGACCCCAAATCTTACATTGATGCATTTTACTTTAGTCCCTATACACAGGTTACTGACTACAATTTGAAGCATAAATCCAAATTATATCCACCAAAAATTTTTGCGTCAAGAACCTAAAGGGATGCTTAGAAAATCAAATTCGAAAGTGTCTTGCCTTGTTGGTATTTGATCAGTGAAGTCAAACCCTTTGTTACCAGGAAGACTCCTGTTGTTCTTTTCTCTGAGAGAGAATCATAGTTTCTGTTTGTTTGGGTGGTGGTTGTTTTTGTATAGCATAGTATTGAGTCTTTCAACCCTTCCCTGCAGAAATCCTTGCAGAATATGATTCCCCCTCTGGCAATAAAATGACACCAAAAAATTGAAACTCAGCGTTTAAATAACTATTAAGTTACCTAATTTCTGAGTGTGATATATCTTTTATGAAAGAGCTGGAAGAACTAAAACTATGAGTCTTTTTCTCCAGCTGCTTTCACATGCTTGAACTCATTTAATTCTCACAAAAATCCTGTGAGGTATGTATCACCCCCATTTACTGGTGAATAAAAAGCTAGCCTCCAGCCCCAGCCGGTGGCTCAGATGCTTGGAGCTCCGTCCCGCACCTCAGAAAGGTTTCGGGCTTGATTCCCAGCCAGGACACATACCCAGGTTGTGGATCCATCGCCAGTTGGGGTGGGCAGGGGAGGCAACCGAGCCATCCTCTCTCTCTCTCTCCTCTCTCCCTCTCTTCCTTCCTGTGGCACTAAAAATCAATAAAAACATCCTTGGGTGAGGATTTAAAAAAAACAAAGGTAGGCTCCAAGATGTTAAGTACCTTTCCCAAGACCGCATGGCTGCCCAGTGGAAGGGGAGGAGGTGGGAATTTGAGCCCAGGGCAGGTTCAGCCTCAGGCTGAGCGAGCTCCTGAGCCAGGCGGTGCTGGGGAGCCTGGGGTGGAGGGGAAAGGTGGCTGGGTTGCCCTCACCGCCTGTGGCCGCCGCTACCTCTGTTCAGTCTCATCTTGACTCCGCCCTTGGCCAGGCGATCAGTCCCCCAGATGTTCCTCTAAGTTGGAGTTTTGCTGGACAGTGCATGAGACAGAGGGAGGTGGGATATTGTACTTGCTGGGACCATGAGCTTAGACACGAGCAGAACTGGGTTCCAGTACTGCCCCTGCCAGTGGAAGCCTGAACTTCTTGATGATGAAGGGCTTGGGACCTCCCCTCCCAGGCTGTTGTCAGGACATTCTTTTTAAATGACAGATAGCTGCTGGCTGGCATTTGTAGGGGAAAATGCTCTGAGACGGCTCCTATGGAGAATTTCTCCCCTGGAAGAACCATGCTGCAGTGAAATGCAATTCCGGAGCCAGGCTTTTCCAAGAGAGACAGCTCAAAGCTGCTCTGCTGACTGGATCCTCCTCTTTCCCCTTTTGCCTGAGGTGGACACTGTCCCTTTGGCAGGGAACTGAGTCGCGCGTAGGCGCAGCTTAGCAGGAGCTATGCTCGATTTGTCATCCTGAGGGGCTGGGAGGAAGAATGGTTTGCAGAAGCTTCATTACCTGGGGAAAACTCAGGGTTACGGGCTCTTTAAGAAAGATGCTTTCACGTCAAGTGTTGGAGAAAATAGAACAATTACCCATTGAAGGCAAAGTGGGTGAGAAACACCTCCGTTTATACCACCCTGATCACTTAATCTTTTCAGATTCATCCTGCCTTTCCGAGGGTGATTCACGCCAAAGTCCCTGTTCCCCCTGGCGGCGCCCCTTCTTCCCTGGGCGTAGCAGGACGCAGGGCGAGCACCCGAAGTTCCCAGCTAATGACAGACATTGCCTGTTCCGGGAGGAGACTCCTCTTCTGGGAGTGTGAGCTTTATGCACATATCAGAAATATGAGTGAATAGGAGGGAGGAGGAATCCATAAAGCACCAGGCCATTATTGGGCATCGTTTAGGGTCCTAAAACCACACTGGGCCCTGTGATGCTTCCAGAGTGCTCTCTCGAGGAGCTCACCATCTGCTGGGGGAGCGAGACTTAGAGATGTGAAATCAAAGAAGAATTGTACTCCATCTAAACTAGATTTCCAGCACCTGGCATTCAAAAAAACTAAGATCCACTGTTGAAGAATGAATGAATGAATGAATGAATGAATGATTTCTAACATCTACTGAGTGCTTTCTATGGGTCAGGCACTGTTCTCTATCTCTTTGTGTTAACTGTATATTTATTATTATTATTATTGTTATTATGTGTTTATTAACTCAGTAAATGCTCTCGACAACCTGGGAGGTAAATACTGTCAATAGTCCCATTTGATAGATAATGAAACTGAGGCACGGAATGGTTAAGATCCTTGCCAGAGGTCCTACAGGTCACATGTGGCAGAGCCAGGATTTGACTTTAAGACCCTCCCCCTCTCTAGAACTCAGACCAGCTTGGAGCAACCCTGTGCGCTTTGGCCGCCTCTCCCCCGGCCCCACCGGGCCTCTCATTTGTAGTTTCTTTTACAGAGCACATTTCTAAACGAGGACGGTTGCTCCCCTTTAAGGACATACAAATGGCTTGCCCTCACCTGTCAAGCATGATCCTTGTATTTTACCAGGCCCATTATGAACGCAATCTTTCTGTCGAAAATTTGCATACCTCCTTTCTTGAAAAGTAATGACAGCAATTTCTTTCCCTCCGCTCACTTTCTGAGTGTCTCATTTAACGGCACCTGTGAAACCGACAGGCGCAGAGATGAGAAGTGAAAGAGAGCAGTTGATTAAATCATCATCAAGTCGGGCCTCAGAAAGTCAATTCTGCTTGCCGTCTGCAATGATATCCTTTTATCTTAAAGTAATGAGCTATGGCACTTTTGCATCGGGTAATGCGATAAGTTCTATTAGCATGTTCCATTTGCCTCACAAGCAAGGGCAAGTCATTTTAGCTAGCTCATATCACTGCAATCAAAGCAATTGGCTTCCCAGGCAGAGAAGAAAGGGAAAAGGCTCAGGGTGATTTCTATGGATCACAACACAGCGGAAAAAATAGACTCTTGTATTATTTTAACCCATAACATGCTTTTCCTTTTTACTTATCAGCAAATTTAGGTTTTATTAGCTCACACGGGACTCTGAAAGAACCAAGCTTTAGTTGAAGCAAACCTAGGGGGCTCCAGCCCCACCCAAAGAAACAAGCGACTGACCCGGAGAGGAAAAAGTGCGGCATCCCCGGGGCGCATAGAATGCCGCCGGAGAGCACAGAAGGGGTCTCCCTGCTGACAGCACTGTGCCCTCCTAATACAGCCCTGCTTCACACTGTCTTCAAAGTCATTTGTAATAGGTCCCTAGGCAGGTACGGATTAATGCTATTGATGACTTAGAATCAGTAAATCAATGACAAAGAGGCAAAAGGATCTGGTGCTTAAGCTTAAAAGAGATCTTTTACAAATCACCCAGCCCTAGACTGAATTTTACCTTTGGACAAGAAATTCATTTTTCTCATTTTGCCAACCACTGAGGCTTGTGGGCTCTGGGTTTTAAGTAAATTTCATCTTTGGGGTTTATGTATGTTTATACTTCGCAAAATGTGACTTCCTTTCTACTAAGGGGAAAAAATGCTGAACTTTCCAAAAATTTGTGAAATACCCACTTCTTTTCCTCCTTCCAAAAACCCAACGATATTTTAATGAGCTAAGTGGAAATTTACAGCATACAGAGTGTTTTATGAAATACACCTGGATTTCAAAGTGACTAAAAGAAAAAATACTGAAAATTCATTGGTGAGCTTTAGAACTTTAGGTTTGGACAAAATGATTTGTCGATTTATTTGTGCGTCTAATGGATGGTCAGACTGAACCTAGCACATAGTAGGCATTTTAAAGTTATTTATTGAATGAGATTGGGTGATCATCTAAGAGGCCCTGAGGTAGAATAAGAAGTGTCCCCTTAGCCCCTCAGATCACACTGGTCATTTGAGCTCCAGCCAGTTCAAGCCGAGAACTTGCAGAAATGCCCGATTGTGTGGACTCCCCCACAGGAATGATAGCTCACCCACACAGAATTCCAGAGGCTTGTGAGAGCTCACTCTGCCTTCTACCTCAACAGCTGAAGGTTGGTGGACCTTATATGATCTTCAAATGCGGTCATTCTTTAACTGTCAGAAGCTTTATTCTTATCTTTTAAACTGTTGTTTGGCATACAGATTTTCTTCTATTAGGCTTTCTTTTTTTTTTTTTTTTTTGAGTGAATTCATTTGATCAGACATAGTTATTGTTGAGATAGAGGGGAGGAAGAACCAACGACATCATTTTATGATCAGTAAGAATGCCTCAAACCATTTCAGTATTAAGCTTTTTCTTTCTAGAGCCCCAGTCGCTTTAAATTTCACGTGAAGTCCAAAGCGGCTGTGAGAGGGCTGTAAACCATGTGGAGTGACGGGAGACAGCACGTCAGGGTGGCTGTAGGGGCGCAGGGCTGCCCATAAGGAACTGGGCAGGCGGGGAGGTGAGGGTGGACATGGTTTTGATCACCTTGCCACCACGCACTTCTTTAAATAAGAAAATAAGTGTCATGTTTTCTGCAGGTGGCTTCTCCTGAAATTGCCTTTAGGTGAGGGATGCCTTTATAGTCTTAGATAAACCGCCTGCCCCCGAGGGGAATCGGTTTGTTTTGTCACTGGCAGAGTTAAATTGTACCTGATGTTAGACGCTGTGGTTTACGAGTTGGGGCTCTCCCTCGTTTTCCTCTCATTTCCTTTAGGCAGAAAGGAGAATAAAATAACTTTATTCAGCGATGGTGTTCAGCCCTGACGTCTTTGGTGGCAATGATAAATGGATTTGAGATACGAAATAACTGTTCCAGCAAGGTCCATTGAGCAGAATAGAGAGCAATGCCCTCCTCAATGTCATTGTATGTGATATATTCAATGATTGCCACTTTCTGCTTAAGAATGCATTCAATCACGAGGTACCCAGAATTCCATCTTGCTCTTTCATTCTGAATGAGGCAGGGAGACCTTGACTTACTTCCATCTGGATCAGAGTCTTAAAACAATGATGTTGAGATTCCCAAATGCAAATGAGGAATATTTGCTTTTGAGGAAATACAATGAAATCATAATCACATCTTTTCTGGGCCTTTTAATGGAAGATATTTTCTTCTGGGCCCCAACTCTAGGCTCTGCTGACAATTTTAACGCTGCCCAGTGTGTTCAAACATACGTCCCGTTGCATTAAGCAGTCAAGTTAGTCCGTGTTTCTTGTGCCTTCTTTCTTTGGAATTACGTGTCTTTTAAGTCATAGTTGGCTTGTGTTGTGTGGAATCAACCACATTTTGGTGAATTCTAAAGAAGAATGAGATAAATGCATCAGTATGATTGAGCCCCTGCTACGTCCCAAGGCCTGGAGATTCAGAGATGAGCAAGGCACTGCCCTTACCTCTGTGAGGACCACTCCAGTAGGGAAGACTGCTGCGGCAAACAGCGACGTGCAGTTCTGGAAGGGATGGAGGCAGAAGCAATTAATCATAAAAAAAGTATTAGAATTCTAAGAATTCTTAATTCTAAGAAGAGTATTAGAACATTCACTGTGTTTTTAAAGGTGTGTTAAAGGTTTTTTGGTAGAAGCTTGGTGGAATCTAATTCCAGGCAGAGGGGATTATTAAGTGCAAAGGTAGTAAGAGCTGACTGAGGGTGTGGGCAAGTGTGCACAGGTGTGTGGAGCCAGGATAGTGCTACTCAACAGTGTGGACACAGACCAAGGCCAGTCCCTGAACTGTTTGCAACTAGTCAGCTTTGAGGTTAGTATGGTAGTTGAGAGTAAGCACTTGGAAACTTTTATAGCAATTCAATAGAGTAATTTTATATCTCTTAAATCAAATAACATCGTTTTATCTTATATTTTTTGAGCAACTTATTTTTTACTATACATTACAAAAATATTGGTCCCCAATATATTGGAAAACAAAACAAAAACAAATGACCCCTCTCCACAGAGAGCCTGAGAGGCACTGTGTTGAAGGAGTGATTAGAAGCTGGGAGTGGGGAAGTTGGAAACAGTGTGAAGAATTTCATTGCCCCGTAGGCCGTGGGAAGTGTCATCATCAAATTGAAATTTGGAAAATCCACTGTGGTCAGTAAGGACTTGGGTCAGAAAAGGAAGAGACTATAGGCCCTGGGAAGCAGTCATTATGGTGTAATGATAAAATAAAAGGCTGAACTAAAGCAGCATTCATGACTGTGGAGATGGAGGGGATTTAAAAGGTAGAATCGATAAAGCGGGGTGAGAAAGGAAGGTAGGTCTGCTCGAGGGTGGCGATGCCATGGGAGCACCATGGGAGAGGGGCGGGCGTGGGTGAGCAGAGGATGAGGAGTCCAGATTTAGACGGATGCTTGAGTCTGAGGTGTTCACAGGGCTTGAGGAAGGGGGATCAGCACACAGACACGTGCTGATACTAGTTAACATTTATTGCCTGTACATACTCCGTACCATGCGTTGTCTAAGTTGTTTACATATATTATCTCATTTTATTCTCATCTTATGAGGGAAATGCCATCATCACCCACATTTACAGAGAGTTTAAATAACTTTTCCAAAGTCACATTGCTGGCAAATGGTGGGCACTGGTATCTTTAGTCTCAGCATAGAAATGGTAGATGGAACCAAGGGAATCTTTAAGGACTCCCCTGGAAGCCATCTAGAAACAATAGAACTGCAGGTGCAGCTCTGGGGAGACAGTGGCATTAAAAATATGCAAAAAGGGAAGGGCCATGGAAAGATAATGAGGAAGAAACAGTGTTGGTGAATGTCTACAAGGGAAAAATCCCGGATGTTCAATTGAAACAATCCAAATATCCAGCACTGGGGAACCTTTTAGCTGTTATTTACAATTCAAACAGTGGATCGCAGCGCAGCCTTTTCAAAAGTGATGGTACAGGGACAATTTTACTCATTAAACTAAAATATTTGGCATTTTATGTGAAAACAGAGCAGGTTACAAAATGCGTATGCATGAAGGATGGAGAAAAGACTGGAAAGAATTAGACAGATGTGTTAACAGTGTTTGTGGATGGCAGGTTGGTGGGTGATTTTTTTAAAAATGTAGTCCATAAGTACATATTAATTTTAAAAAGGGAAACCTATTAGGTAGGTGGGTAGGCGGGTGGGTGGGTTGGTTGAAGAGTTTAAGGGGTGGCATATATCTGGGAGGGGAAGGAGGTGCCTCCAAAGGTTCCGGTCTAATTTGTGAAGCTGGAGGGAGGAGAACGGGACCATGAGGTGCATGGCGATGCGTTGGAATGGCTGCATGAACTGGGGTGAGGAGCTAACCCCTTCCTAGTTCTGCATTTGAGGCACGTGGTTTGGATTTCATGCCTCCTATTTCCCTCTTTTGTCTGTGGTAGGTTTGGGTGGTATCTTTGTCTTGAGGCTGAGTGACCAAGAATTTGTCCCCAGCTGGGGTATAAGGGCTGGTTGTTCCTTTTCATTTCTTGCTTTTAAAATGGAGGAAAATATCTTCACCTTTGCACAAAGGGCTTTGAAATCTAGTCATGGAGAATACTCTGTCACCTCAAGCTGGTCGTTAGTGTGCAACCTGTTTGCTAATAAACCAATGCAAGACCCTGGTGTCAAAATGCTTAGAAATGGTCAAATCAGCTGGGACCCCGCTTCTACATTGGACATGCCTTTTCCATTTCCCAGCCCCGTGCAGAACATAAACCTGAATCAGGAGGTGGCTCGCTGTGAACTCTGATAAATTGGACTGGGTATCTGGGGATTGGGGAGCAGACACTTCTTCTTTTAACCTTTCAAGACCAAGAATCATTTGGCCAAAAATCCACCATGTATTGAACTTAGGGTATGAAAGCTGCACAGTGTATTAAATGTGAATTTGAGACCATGAATTCTACCCACACTGACTCTATAAAACAGCCTCCCTTTTTCATAAAGCAGGCCCATAAACCGCTGCCAGCGAAGCAGAAAGACTCCTTAGGCCCATGGCTCGCTTTCCGTCTGGAGTTGTCAACAAACCCCCTTTATGAGTGGAATAGACCTCTTGTATGTGTCGAGCTTCTGGCTTTTTACAGAGTGTGTTAGGAGCCAGGCTAGGCAAACGTTAGGCGCTGTTTGCTGAGTGCATTTATTGCCTTTGCATAATTTATGAGCTGGAGGGGCTGACCATCATTCGTCTCTGCCAGGGGCTGGCACTCGAGGCTCCAGAGAGCGGAGCTGTAAATTGGATGGTGCGCTCCTGCTGAGCTCACGGCAAAGTCCTCGGGTCAGTATGGGAATTTAATACCAGAAATGGAACTGTTTTTGCAGCGCACCATGTGGGCCCCGGCGCAGCAGAGACTGTTTTGGCAGACTCTGCGACTGGCCTTGTCGAGGAGCTGTCACTCACCCGGCGTGTTGTGTGGGGAGCCTGAGCATTTTTAATCGGCTTGGCATCCGTGCTGCTTCCATAATGGATACCAGTAGGTCTCGGTTCTCCACCATATGCTTAACTCTGGAGACAAGGTGCTTCTGGGTATATCAGTAATTACTTGGTGCGGAATTAAGTGGACCTTGAAATTAGAACTGGACCGTTGGAAAGCAGGAAGCTTAACACTTTGATAGAAATAACCATTCCCAGGGACACGCTGCTGTTAGGATGGGCGGGAGCGGGGGGCGGGCAGCGGGGGTTCTTCCCCGACCTCCTCACTCCCTCTGCCCTGTGCACACCAGTCCTTGGGGATGTGGGCAAATGCTGTGCCCCAGCCTCAACTGTCATTGGTTACCTCACGAGACAGCTGTGAACAGCTGGGAGAATGAGCCTGCCTGGCAGAATCCTCCTCCCTCTCCCCCCCACCCCAAATCATGTTTTGTCACTCTTGAAGATGTGCCCAGAACTTGGGAACCTCAAGGAAGGCTTAATTAAAGGCAATAGGAAAATCACACAATCAGGAGAATTGTTGTTCCACATTGAGGCCTTCAGAGTCTTCGTGTCACCCATTTTCTTTCTCAACTCATTTGGCTTTTTATAATAGCCAGATCTACTCCCCAGACAAAAGGAAGGAAGTTTAGACAATCTGAGGTTGGAAGCTTGGTTGAAAATGATGCAGTTGTACTTGGTTAAAGCGCTGTCAATAAAACTCTGATAATCGTATGGCATTGAGGAGCCCAGTAAAAAGGAAAATGTTATAACCCTCCAGTCCATAAGGTTGTGATGTGAGTTACTAAATGTTTATAGTACAGGGAGCTGACACTGGAAAGAGGAAGCAGTCTCCAAATTGTGCCTTATAATACCAAGATGACCATTTGGATGGGAATTTTGTTATTGTCAATCGAAAGCACTCTAATGGTGGTTTAAACACTAATGTAACTTACTGTTATCTGAACAAAAGTCCCTAGGTGGGCTGCTCTGAGGTTGGTTTAAGTGGCCCAGTTGTGCCAGGCTTTTTCTTTCTTTGGCCCCAGCATCTTGTTTTTGTACTTAGGCTTTTTGCCTCATTTCTGCAAGGTAGCTGCCACAGATCCAGACATCACATCCTCATGCATCATGTTCAAAGGCAGGAGGCAAGTGATGCTGCTTTACTCCCTTTTTTGAGGAGAGAAAAAATTTCCAGAACCCTCAGCAGACATTTCCTCAAGTCTCGGCCAAAAAAATGTACCTTATGGCCACCCTTAGCTGCAAGGAAAGTTGTTGGGAGAGAAAGAATATCTGGCTTTTTCAATCTCAGAATGTCAGGAGAAGGTACAGACGAGGAGAAGGGATTGTGAACGGCTGAGGGTATTTAGCCAGTACTGACTGCTGCATAAGGAAATTTATTTTCTGTTTCTGTTCATAGCAACATCAACTCCCACATCCAGGTGGCCACACTAAAAAACTTTGGCATCATCCTCGACTCATCCCTCTAACTTGCTTCCCAGATCCATGTGTTATCAAGTCCTGTTGGTTCTACCTTCAGAATTGCTCTGCCATCTGTTCCTCCCTTTCTCAACCACACACCATGCTGCTTTAGACAGTGTGATTGTTGCCAAACTGGTGTCCTCATGACCTGCGTCTTTCCCCACAGCGCACTGTCTCCCCTCCACCGTGGAAAGAGTCATCGCAATAGAACATGGCTCCGCTCATGCTCAGGGCTTGTGTTCTAACTCCATTTCTGTAGTCATGTGCCACAACAAACACTGTTTCAGTCAACCACATATATGGCGGTGCTCCCGTAAGAATGTAATGGAGCTCAAAACATGTTTATCGCCTAGTGACGTTGCAGCTGTGTAGCATCGCGGTGTGACTCATTTCTGATGTCGTCGTGGAGATGCTCATGTAAACGAACCTACTGCACTGCCAGTTCTGTGCAAGTACAATTATGTGCAGGACGTGATACTTGACAGTAATTCAGACTGGGTTACAGGTTGATGTATTCCCTCTACTTTTTATTGTTGTTTTAGAGTGTGCTCTTTCTCTTATAAAAAAAAATTGCTGGGAGACAGTATACTGTGTTACACAGGCCGCAGCCTCGTGCATCCCGCCTTTACTGCTCTCCCGATTGCATCATTTTCGCTTGTGCTTGATTTAACCTCGTGTTGTTTTGTCCAGTAACATGCTGTATAGGCCTGTAGACTGGGAGTAGTAAGCTGTACCACATAGCCTGGTTTCTGTAAGCACACTGTGATGTTCACATAGCAGTGACATCGCCAAGCAGCACATTTCTCAGAACATATCCTGGTCGCTCTGCTCCTCGCGGTGACTGTACTGCCAACCTGAGGGCTACATTAGGTCCAGTCCTGTGTCTTGTTTGAGTATCTGTCCAGCTTAGCCGTGCTTATCCAGGGTGGTTGAGTGAATGAACAGATACATTTATCTGCTGTGCATTTACTCTAACAAAACACTTCCCTTTTTTAAAAATAAAATATTGGATAATGGAATATTCTTGTTTTGTTTTGTTTTTTAAAAATTATGGGTTTTTTCTTCCCTTTGAGTTAATTTTCATTCTCTGGTTATCCCAAACCCAGCTCAACAGTTGGCACTTGGGGATCTGTTAGACATGGTGTGAGTCTTCTGCCCTAAAACTTTTTTCCCCCTCATATTGTTGATTTGTTACCCTGACTCTTATCCTTGGCATGTTTTTCATAGGAAATATCCCCTCTGTTGTCTGGGCCTCTAAACCCTGGAAAAGGCAACCATCACAAATGGTGGGCCTCGCCCATTATGTTCAGTTTTCTTTCAAGTCCAAATGAGAGAACGCAATGCCCAGAGGTTTGCCTCTTTTCTTCTAGAAGAGCTCCAAGAGACAGCCATTGACAATAGCCATTGACAGTAGAAGGTCTCCATTAAATAAGTGATTTTTCTCTGAATTCCATCAAATGATCTTGATTCACCTTAACCCTGTGGCAAGGTTGGCTCCTCGATGGGCATCCCTCTGCTGTGCGGGGGGTGTGTGTGTGTGTGTGACACACACGTGCTGCATTGCCCACAGGAGAGCCACAGCACGCAGGCACCAGAGGAAGCCAGCAGGGCGACTGCAGCATCCTGCTCCTTACCTGTTTACCTGCACTGGAGCTGAGGAAACTCCTTCCAGCTCAGACAGTGTTTCCTAGTTCCTTTACTGCTCTTGATTTTTTTTTTTTCTGTATCAAAAACAAAAACCTACTCAATTTCTGCACTGACCCCTATTCTCTTGTTTTCCTTTTCAGTGTGACAGCGACAGTGACCAGGAAGAGAAGGTAAGACAGCCCCCCGCACACACATTGTGGGTCCAGTACATAGGACCCTGTGAGCACACACAGCTGCAGGGGTGGGTACCAGCTTCATGGTGACCACCTTTCTCTACTGTAAAAACAGATTTTATTCACACAGTGACATTTTCTATGATAAGAAGTAACATTTAATTTGTGAGGTCCACTTTTTTGAAACAAGCTCCTTAATATTACACATATGTGACCCTAAGTTTTCACGTTATAGAAGATGTTAAAAGAGGAAATTATTTATTTTAATAGCCATCTGATCTTTTTTCTTAGTTCTTGATTAGAACATTAAACGTGCTAGTATGTACTTATAAGGTCATGTTTTCACTTCTTTTACTGGCCCATATGCTTCTTCCTGCTTTTCTGTACATATTGGCCTTCTCGATGGAAATGTTCATGGTAATGTTTCTGGAATGTCATCCTGGGGTGAGGGGTGGGCAGGGGAGGTCAGATGGGAACAGCTCTCTCTCATCCAGGTGGATGGCCAGGTGGGAGGGCAGTTCTTCCAGCAGGTACATACTCTGTTTGGAGGCTGATGGCCACCAGCCTCTGTGTATCCTGTTCAACATGGATCAAGAAGAGGAGCTCTGTATTTGAGCTTTCAGAAGATCGGATCACTGCCTGGTAATGTGAACTTCCTGCGGTCTGAAGCAAAGGGATTGGTTGTCTGTTTGGCCTTTCTTTCTAGGTGTCTAAATCCCCAAACCAGATTTCTTTTCAATTTTATTCCTACTTTATGTATTTCTAAAAGAGTTACCTGAATACTGTATTATGATTTCTATGTTACTTGGCACCAAAAGGAAGGGGCCAAGTCCTCCCTTCCCCAATTTCCGGATCTGTCCTGCAGAGCTGGCGTTCCTGAGCCCCATTTTCTGACTGTCACCTACATGCTTGTTGATTTCACTCAGAATGGGCAGTTAGCATTTAGTGGGATCTTTCCATCAGCCCAGATTCCTCCCTCCTTCTCTGCTGCCAGCCTCCAGGAGAGATGTAAAGGCTCTTGTTCTGTGCTGTTGTTAATTTGAATTCAGCATATGTAGCCTGTTATAAAATGCGAGACATCATCATTTGAGCAGGTCAAGCATATTCAGATGAAGACAAATGGTGCTTATTTGATTTCCTTAAAATCAGGAAATGAAAAAAGTGCTCTCTGGAGAAATCATGTTCTGCCTGGCTTGGATGATAGACCAGTGCGTGTCCCCTAGATAAGAGCAGGCTCTCGCCCTGAGGTTTTTATCTCTGAAGGACGGCCAGGACTGTCAGCTTGCTGACATGTGCATTATCCATGTCATTTTAAACAAAGTGACCTACGGAAGGGTGCGCTGTGCTGTGACACGGTAATGGGCTGTTGGATGACAGGGAAAGTACACACTGCGAAGGGGGCTGTGGACTATTCCTTTGTTTAACTGACAAGTAGGCGCCTCCTTACTCCAGCCCCCGGAGTCTTCACTCCTTAGAGGCAGGCCTTCTGGTGTCTCAGGTGCCTGTGTGTAGTGGGTGCCAGAGGCACATGGACAGCATAGAGGGTCAGTGTTCAAGGCGTGCCCGCCGGCCCCTTGGAGCTGTCAGGCCACATCCCCACATGGCAGTCATCACCACAGACACCAGGCAGGGATTGGCACTTTCTGCGATCCCAGCAGCTCTGCCACAGTGATGGTTGATCTCACTGTCCAAGTTGGTGGCACTTCTCCAAGGGGGTGAGCCTTCTCTGGGCTCTCACAGCTGAGCAGACATTCTGCCTTTGGAAGGCACTGTGAGTTCCAGAAGCGTCACCGGTCTCCAGCAGTGGTAGGCAGTGCTAAGGATGTCCAGTTTGCATTCCGTGTGGATGTCCTGACCAGGAATGTCCACCTGGACCTCACACCCGCATCACCAGGGAAGCTGTAAAATCCCAACCCTGGGCTCCATCCCAGGCCCACTGCCTCAGAATCTTCCCAGGCTTCTAGCACCATTCGTCTAGATGATCAGCTGACTGGTCATTTGGGGAATGACCGAAGCTGCCCATGGCTTTCAGAGGAATCTGGGTGTTTCCACCTATGGAGAACACTTGAGCTAATCCTTTCCGGGGATCTGAATTCCCAAGTCATTGCTGTTCAGGTTTCAGTCTGAGAGCAGGAAGCAGCAGATTGTCAGACCAGGCAGTGGGAGAGCAGCCAGAGCCCACCATTCAGTTTAGGATGATTTCAGGGCAATAAAGGAGAGTATGGAGATGTTTATAGTCAAGTCCGTGAGTGGGGAGAGGGGAGGGAAGGGGCGGGGAGGGGAGGGGCCTCAAGTGTTCCCCCCTCCTGTGCACACTTCCCGCCTCTGCTGCCCCATCATCTTTCCTGGGGACTGCGGTGGCCCTGCAGATCCTCTTATTCTTACCTGAGGACCACACCCACATCACCTGTCCCTGCTCCCCCCGCCCCCCCCAGGAGCAATCAGGACTCTAATTGCAGTGGTGCCTGCTTGGCCCTGTTATAGTTAAGACTGTCAGCTTCCCCTTTTGAACTGAGATTGCCTGGTGTTTATCACTGGCTTTAATACCATCCTCCCAGACATGCTCTGGGCCTGAGCCCGGGCCCCTATCAGCCTCCTCTGTGCCAGAGCCTCTTGCCTGGGCCGCTCTCAGAGCCCCACAGCTAACTGGTGCTGCTTTCATGTGCCGCTTGGAGGATTCGCATTCAAATCTGAATTGCTAATGGTGGAAAAGATGCCACTCAGTGTCCTGGGATCCCGTCAGCAACCCCACCAGGGATGCTGTTGGAGGCAGAAGTGAGACTTGTAGGGCACCCACTGGGATTTCTCTCTGGAAGACCTGTCATTCTCTTACTCCGCCGGGATCTGCAGAACTCGCGGTCTAAAATTAGGGTACTGTATTTCACACAGCTGACTGAATTAAGATAAACTCTGCTTTCCTCTGATGCGAAGCTGTAATTTATAAAATGATACCCTTACTAATTAATGTGGAAGTGACTGGGAAAGGGGCTGAAAAGCAGAGCTTTCCATAAATGCAGAAGATGTACTTGTGCATGGAAAGGCTTTGATGAGCCGCAAGCCAAGCGTCTCTCCCAGCCTCCCCTCCCAGCACCGAGAATACATTTCACATAGTATCAGAGAACCCGGAGACTCTGGTGAGGTGGGAACTGGGTGGGGGTTAGAAAAGGCTGGGACACTGCATCTCAGATGTGGGATTGTCTTCATTGTGGTTAGTGCAAAGAAAAGAGGCAGCACTTGGCACCCTAATCGCCCACATTTAGCAATTATTCCAATCCCCCACTTGAAATGAATTGGTATCATGAGAACAAAGAGGCAACACACACGTTTCCACATATTTGGCCTGTATTTCCTCTTGCTTCCTCTCTTTCTCTACCACTGGCAGCAGCCCATTATACCAAGAAACACCCTCATATTTGGTTATGAAATTAATGTGAAGATTAAAAGTAATTCTCTCTTTGTCTGCTCATGTGTGGACCACGTGACAGAGCTGGTTTTATTGGTTGGGCCATGTAGTGCTCAGTGGTCCAACACTTGGGTCTCAGAGTCTGGCGGCCTAGGCTTCTTTCTGACCGTCCCTGACCACTGCAGCTATGGACAAGCCTCAGTGCTCTCATCTACCAAATGGGGATAACAGCAGCTCCACCCATAGTGCTGTTACAGTTCAGTGAAGGCACTTGGCGCAAGGCCTGGTCCATAGCATGTGCTCCATAATTGTTAGTTTTCATTAGTTCTACTTAGGGCGAAAAGAGAGAACCACTCGGAGCAGGAAGTAGCCTATCCTCCTATTCACAGAGCTCAGGCTCTGCCAGGAATCTGCCAGAGGACCTCAGGGAGGACTTGTTTCCACTGGAACCTGACGCTCAGCCTTCATGCCCAAGGGCGCTTCTTTCTGCTACAAGCTGAAATTCAAAGGCCCCCAAACAGGGTATTTTGAACCCCTTGTCTTAAACATCAGGCTTTCTTTTGGGCGCAGCCTTGGAGCCAAGAACAAGCCTGCTGTCCTGGAAGCATCAAATGACAACTAACTGGATTGTACAGCCCTGGTCCCACATGCCAGACACTGTCGGTTCCCACATGCCCCCACAGGGGAGACGTTCTGATTCCATACATCCCGGGTGGAGCCACAGCATCTGTATTTTTGTAAAAGCTTCCTAGGTAATTTTGATACACAATTGGTTTTGAGAACCACTACCTTATAAGAAATGTCAAAGAGAAATTTATACTTTTCCGTTGTTTATGCTCTTAAAAATTTGAGAGCTCCAAGGAAAGACTTGAAAACTATAGAGTTACCTGTGTACATGCTCCCATGTGCTTATGTTCATAGATGCATGGCATATACACACATGCAGTACACATGTACACAGTCTCTTCATAGGTAGGAGGAACTCTTCTCGTTTTCCGAATGAAGCTTTTCGCATGAGTCCCGATTGCAGTTTCTCTGTCTGGGCTTTTAACCATTCAAGTGGCCCCCTGGAGAAGGTCGCCTGGCTCCTGTGATTTGCTCACCGGGACCTGGAACGGCCTCCTGGGACACTGGCTAATTGCAGATGCAGTGCCACTTATTTTCCACATCAGCTCCTCCTCCCCCAACACTTTTTGGTTGTTTTAATTTTTTAATTCATGCTAAATTTGTTGGTTTGATCATTTTGTTTTCACTTGTGTGGGAAGGGTGCAGTTTCTAAGAAAAGCAGCAAGGAGACCAGCGGAGGCTTATGTTCCTAACTCAACACAAACCACATGCCTCACTTGGCTCCTGAAGGACTCAGAAACTGCTGAGATGTCAAACTGAAGCCTGGGCATGTGGCTTATGCTTACAGTAGAGGAGTCCCACCCCTCGATTGGCCACGTTTCACAATTGGTAAAGATTGTGCGCCCTCAGCAACATTCCAGGAGCTCAGAAGGCCCTCACTGTTGCTTATAGAACCCCCATCCCTGGTTTGAAATATGACTTGTTCTGATCAGGAGACAACTTAGAGATGCTGCCCTATTTGCAGCTAAGGAGAGGAGTTTTCTCCTCCCTTCCAGTTTCCCAGAGGCAAAAGCAGTCATTTCTCAGGAGGAAAGCAGGGCCCATGTTCTTGTCTTTAGATCCCTAGCACTAGTATAAGGCCTGGAACAAATTAGGTGTCCAGTAATGTTCACTGTTTTGCTAAATTGGCATTTCCTTTCCTGGATACTCATCTCCAAATAGAGGGACTACTCAAAACAAGTTCATATCAATCTCAGTGTTTTATTTTCTGAATTTCGACAAAAATGTGGTCTCTTCATCTGTCTTCTATATTGCTTTTACAATTTTATTTTCTTATAAGACACTTCTAAGCCATCTGTAAATTTGCTAGCTTATTTGGAAAATTTCTGCAATTCCTGGCTGCGCTTCAAGAGCTTTCCATTTTGGATGCCTGGTTTCCATAATGCCCATCCACTTAGCCTCTTCTTACTTCTCTAAAATTATGTCTGGGTCAGAATTGTTCCTCCAACATCATCATATATTCAACTGTCTTAATTCCATCAGATCCATCCCAAAATTCTATAATACCATCCTTGGATTAAGTTTCTACTGCAAATTATTTTAAATTCTGACTCTCATTAAGTTCTTCTTTCTTTCGTATCACAGCATTCTTATGCCAAACCAAAAATTGCTTCACTCGCGCTGAATATGTATGCTGAATAACTGCCCATTAATACCATGCCATCCACCTGAATAAGATAGAGGCTGTAAATGTACAGATGTTTTTATTAAGTATGAATCAATACAGTGAATACTCAAGAGTCACTGGAAATTTGTCAGGCACCTTCAGTTACCCTCTTGTTCCGTAGAATGAAAAGAGAGAAGGAACAGGCCTAGATGTTCCGTTTCCATCCTCAGTGGGTAATAAAGAAGGATACTTTGAAGACCCGTTTCTTATTTCCCCCTAACCAGCTGTGTGGCCTTGGGCAGGTTTCCTAATGTTGCTGAGTATTAGTTTGTCATCTGTAAAAATGAGGCTGGATGTAATGATCCAACACTGAATAACCTGATTTTCTATGTAGCTATTTACATAGGCCCAACAGCATGGCAGACAAGAGGGAAATTAATTTGTGATTGTGCTTTCTCCTTGCCAGGGTAGAAGGAAGTTATGTAAGGATCGTCTCCGTTCTTTCACCTCTCTCGAGTCCCTAAGAGGGAATGCACACAGTGGGTAGATCAGGGGACATCCCCGTTGACTCTTTCACGTAACCAAAGGGAAGACACATGTGGGCCTAAGGTCTGAACAGTGTCATTACCTATTGGTTTATTCAGTCAGTCTTCACATCCGCTTATTTTTCCCCCAAGTATCTACTGATGAACCAACATGGGCCGTGTAGTTGCTTGACTGTGTTATGTCTGCCACTGTGCACCTGTCAATAGGCAGCGGAGCAATTAGCTTAATCTCCGTCCTTAATGACTCTATTTAGGAGTGCATGGGAATGCGTGAAGAGCTGGCTTACATAATGTGTCTTAGGAACTCACTTGATTGATAACGAGTATTATTTGAACCTATAAAAGGAATTCTGGAAATAGCCAGAGTTGAGTACAGGATTCCACATTCCCAGAGAAAGGGTCAGCTGCTTTCTCGTAGAATGAGCCGTTGGCTTGGGTTTTATGGCTTACCTGGAAGGGAAGTCACAAAGCCAAGGAGGAGTTAGGTGCAAGTGATGGTTTTCATCCTCATGAAATTGACCGTGAATCCTGAGTCATCTGAGTAGTTGGCAGGTCCTAAGTAGAGGCATTTGTACTGGTGACGCTTTTAACAACATGACTTATGCTTCATAGAGTATAACCGGGGCTGCTCTTTGGTTGTTAGAAGAGTCTGTCTTACTATCGTTAATTCCAGTTGGAGAGTGTTCTGTCCTCAATAAAGATGTACGGATCTCTTTGTAGTCATGCAGTGTGCGTGTGTGTGTGCGTGTGTGTATGTGCGTGTGTGTGTGTGCCTCAATCCCCACTTGGCAACTTTTGGCTGGTGTTATACTTACAGATAATTGCTCCTTATAACTTTGCCATTCTAGGAATGATAAAGATAATAAAATACCTGTATTAGGATGTTATTAGTAATTAGCCAAACTTTATACTTTTAGAAGTCCCAAAATTCAGTGGATGAATATATATTATTTTTCCTCTTCTTTTTTTAATCAGTTACAGCTGGAAGGTCAAATTGCCCTCTTTCTAGACATCATAGAGCTATGAGGATCATATTGAGAAGTACTAGCTGTAGATCTGCATGATATCTCTAGCTACTTACTGAATGACCAGGAGCAGCTTTCCCCACTGCTATTCCAAACCCAGGCTTGACTCATGGTCTACCAAGTACATGCATGTTTACAGAGACAGTGGGATGGAGCATTTGAAATAAGACTTACCAGGAATCCCTGGGATGGGTGGTTGTGGTAGCCAAGGGGCTCAGTTTGGACTTTATCATTTTTTTTTATGGGGAGAGGCTTTTAGCGATTTTTTTCAACTCCCTACCTTCTTGGACTAAAAATGTAGGTGCTACTCATTTCTCGGGGGCAGCAAAAAAATTGAGATTAGGTTCAATAGTAATAACTAAATAAGAAGACACACCATTTCACACTGAAGAGAAGATTGGATTATTTGAAACACTTTGCAAATGTCATTTTTATATGACCTGTTACAATATTTATTGTGGGGCCCATATGTATTCTCATATATAGCATCGCTGACCATTTGTAATGTACCAAAGTCAATGATAGGTCCTTTCAAGGACTTTATCTTCTCAAGCAGGTATCATCATTTTACAAATAAAGAAAATGAAACCTAAGAGCTAGTAAATGATGGTGCTGAGGTATAAATTGTCTCTTAAGATGCCAAGACCTGGGCTCTTTTTCCCATAACATGCTGCTTCCTTATACATCAGGTGAGCTGGGATATGCCCAGAAGTGCCATTTGAGAACCCCTGCTATTTTCCCCTCTCTCTGTGCCTCACTGTCCTTGTGCTACAAGAAGCCTGGATTATATCTTATCAACCCACCCTCAACCCCACTAGCTTCTAAAAATTCAAACATGTCAATTGTTCAGGAAACACTGAATAAATACAGTTTGGGTCCACTGACAATTTAGATGCACCAGCTTTTCTGAAATTTGCCATTTTTTAAAAATAAACCTGGGAAGCAGTTGTCCAAGGGGGAAAGGGAAGAGCTACAAGGTATATGTTTTAACTCTTACAAATGAGTGGCAAAGTGGCCTGTGGGCCACTATGAGTACTTAGAGATGGAGGCCCTACCAACCAGAAGACTGAGCATGAGCCAGATTTGGTCAAGGAACACAGTCTCCTTTTAGTGTGTATCTGTGTATAAAGATTTCATGTCTTGTTAAACCATAGGCTCCCAGCATGTACCCTACACCTACCACATGCCTGACACTTAGTAGGTGCCATACAAATATTAGTGTTATACCTGGAAGTTGCTTTGTTGATTGTCCAAATCCCAGAAAGGAAAAGGGGCTCATTACAGTCCCCCAGGCAGGTGGAGAAAAAGTAGGCCTGAACAGAGGCTCATTTCCAAGCTGGTCCAGAGCCTCTCCCCAGGCTGTTTTCTTCCTGTGACCAGCACATGGGAGACAGGCCACAATATCACCGCAGCCATGAACTGCACCCCAAAGTGGTTTCACTCTGTACTGTCCTTTGCCACCTCAGGAACCCTCTTGGCCATCCCCAGACACTGACTCCAACCCCTGTAGAGGGTTTCTGGGTCTGCCAAGGCCACAGGGCATTTCCTTTTCTGATGGGGCGCCCCTGCAGCCCAGAGGGTAGGAAATATCTGAAGCAGCCGTGTCTATGTTGGAGATTATGTACCTGCCACCAAGGGGAGAATACAGTTTATTGGCTGGAGTGTGTGCCGGCTGAGCTGATTACGGTGCAGCACTGTCAGCCAATGACTTGTCCTGTCCTTTATCATCTGTGTCACTCAGCAGTGTGCTGGCGAAGGGAACGGATCACCCCCTTCCCTTTTTTGTACCCATTTTGTGTAGAAAATTTGTATTTACTTTGGGAGTGTAATTTGTTCCTCATGGATAATGTGACCCTGAGCGGAGCTGGATCATGGGTTAGTTGAAGTGATATTTTCCGCTAATGGTAGTCGTACATCATTGCTGTCAGCTCGGGTTAGGAGGCAAGCACATTACAGCTCCATTTTACCTCTGCAGGCATCTGGGATTATTTGCCATAACCGAGTATGACATGACCGCACTACAGAGTGCATTAAAATTTTACTGGCTTCTCAGGCAAGTTCCCCGGCCCCGTGTGTGCTTCAGGCGGGCGTCTGATGGGGAGCCCGAGGGCCCTGGCTTCCTGCGCCACGGTGCTGAGGCGGGGCGGGCGGGGCGGGCAAGGGGGGCCGCTCTCCTCTTGCCTCGAGAAAGAAGCCAGGGAAAGAACCCATGGGGTGCCAGCACGCAGGTGTGTGTGTCTCTGGGCATCCCAGACAGGGAGGTGACTGGCTGCCTTGTGCCTGTAAGGAGGGCCTGACCACAGTGCCCACTGCAGCCTGCCCTCTCTCCTTGGCGCACCCCTCAGGGTAGATTAGGCCATAGCTCCTTCTCCAAGGAGAGCCCAGGGTACGTGCAGGTCTCTGTGACGCCTTAGGCTAATTTTGATGGTTTTCTCTGCCTGTGGTCAGACAAAAGAAAGGAAGCATGGGTCCTCCAAATGGCAGAATCCATGTCCATCCACACAGCTTGACGGGATCGATATTCTCATGAGCCCAGTTAGAAATGGTTGCCAGGACCTTTTCCACATTGCATCCAGCCTATGCACTAACCCAGTGACATGTAGGAATGATTACCCCATTTTACTTACCAGGAAACTGAGGTTCAGAGAGGTTAAGAATCTTAAGAAACATCCTAATGATGGCAGAAATGGGAGTATACCTTTTATTTAGACCTTACTGACTTCAAATCCTGTAGTGTTTTGTTTACAGAGGCAATAACTATTATTTTAATAATGCATATATATGTGCCCTATATATATTGGCTTGTTTAACCCACAGTGCAGACTAATAGGTAGGTGCCAGTATTACCCCCAGTTTACAGAGGAGGAAACTGAGTCACAGAGAGCTTCTGTAATATGCCCAGTCTTGCACCAATTAGTGGCAGAACCAGGTTCAAGCCCAAGTTGTCTGGCTTCTGAAGCAGCACTCAGCCTCTGAGCTGGGCTCCCCCTCGTTGCCACATTCAATAAGCCTGAGGACTGATAGGAAAAGTCCAGGGGGAATAGTAATATGTTGGAATAAAAGGAAATGCTCAAAGAGTATTTTATCACTTTCACTTGTAATTCTAACATCCAACAAAACATCGCTCTAAAAAGAGACTCTGTGATGAGCTTTAATTAGGTAATAAGTCCCATTTGCAGGTAGCACATTACTTGCATGCAAATGGTGCTTCTGTGGTGCTTAAAAGGCATTTTGTTTAGGTTAAAAGTAAGCAGGCACTCTGGAAAAATGCTTCACCCTTCTGTATTACTTGGCATCTTCTTACTCGTATTAGAAAGCCGTAATAAACTTACGCTGAATCATGTTCCCTAAAAGGACAGTTTAGGATTGTCTCTCAGTCATGAGAGGGATGCAGGTCAGGGCCCATTCTGTCAGCCAGAGTAAAACTGTCACAAATTCCATGTTGGTGGAGTCTGGTGCTGGACACCGGAATGTCCACCCGTGTCTACAGCGTGGACATTGCCTTTTCGTCTCCTGCAGAAAGACCTCTCTCCACCTCTCAGTCCCATCACCTCTCTCCGCCTCTCAGTCCCATTACCTCTCCCCTTCAGAGCCTGAGATGTGACCCCACCTGGACAGAATGGGAAAGCTGCTCTTCCCCTTGGCTGTGTATGTGGTAGGGTCATCAATTCATGAACCTATTCAATAAACCACACATAAAATGAGTTATACCTTGTACCCGCAAGGCAATTTTTAAAATGCTGCGAAGGAAGAAAGGCATGGCTTTTCTCATTGAGAAATTTAAATTAAGTTAGCACACGAACAGTTGTGCTCCCTGGCCCCACTCCCCTCCTTGGGCTCCCAAGCACACACATCGATCTTCCCTACTGCTTGCAGTGAGGTCCAGGGGACTGACCTGATTTTCTCCTCTGGCCTTAGATCCAATCACTCAAGTAGTAAAGAAGAAGAACAAAATATTGATCTAGTCATTGAAAAGTAATTATCTCTCTCAGATGGTCTGTTTAGAATGCAGCAATAATTTTAAATAATGTGGTCCCCAGAGACCACATGGCAACATATGTGAGCCATTTACTTTGTTTAAGTAGAGTCACACTTGTACCCTCACCCCTTCCTGAACTTCTGTGATGTGCAGTTCAGCCCACTTTAAGAAGAGCAGACTTTAAAAAAAAAAAAAATTAGTTTACCCACCAAATCAATTAGAGAGCGATTACAAGGCATAAAGGGATCCATCACCCTCTTCACCTTCGGAAATACTTAGAACTCCCACAAGAGCCTTTGTGAAGTCGTTGGGCCATTTTAAAACTGTTAAGTTTTAATAGATTTGGCTGTGTTAATGTTAGCATGGGTTTTGGGGGAGTTTTTTTGTTTGTTTCAAATAACAGAAATTAAATTCAAACTAATAAATAAGGAAATGTATAGGCTCTTGGACTACAGGTAAGTGTTGAAGTAAACAGACCATCAGCAGGCAGAGATAGGATGGGACTTCTGAAGTGTGGCCAGGGAATGAAGTCCCCCTGTCTTGTCTCTGCTTCTCTGCCTGTCCGCTTCATTCTTGATTGTCTGTGAGACTTGGTTTCCCCTGTTGGTGGAAATCAGGACCCGCTCTCCTGAGCATCACACCTTTCCGCTTTAGCCAGTGGAAGTCGAAGAGACACACTATCTCTTTTTTTCCACTAGAGTAGGGGTGGGAAACCTTTTTTTGCTAAAGGACATTTAGATATTTATAACATCATTCGCAGGCCATACAAAATTATCAACTTAAAAATTAGCTATGAAGAAAGCTCCTAGATTTATTGAATTTCGAGTCCTGCCTGCGGTTGCCTTGGCAGGACCATACCAAATGACGTTCCCACCCCTTCCCTAGAGTAACTAAAATCCAAGAAAGGATTCTGATTGGCTCAGGCTGGGTTAGGTTCCCGAGGGTAGGTTCTCTAGAAAGGACTGCCGATTGGCCTATCTGAAGTCAGGTGCTCATGCCCAGGTCAGTCAGCTGTGGGTGGAAAGACCAAGCCACGTTGTCCAAAAATGGTGTTCCAGAGGTAAGCCTGCAGGGTGCTGGAGTCAGCACAGGGCCCAGAAAGGCGGGAGCTGGGCAGACAGCAATGTGTCTATAAAGCATATCCTAACCTTCCTGCCACGTGGGTTAGGCAGTCAAAGGCACTCCCTGCCAACCAGCCAAGCCGCCTTCCTTGTCCAAAGTTTGCACTTCATAGCAATCACAGGGTCTCACATATAAACACATATTTACAATTATATCACTATAGTTGCCTAAATATTCCTGGAATCATCTTATGTGCCATTCACAGATCGGTTCTATCTTGCTTCAGTTAAGCTATTAAAAGTTATAGAAGGGTGCAGGATTTTGTAGAGTGTGGGTTCATATGTGCATGTATTCAAAATAATCCAGAATTCATTAATAATTTTACTATAGTGGATGATGGGTTACTCCCCAAGTGTAAGACAGGTACCTTGAGAGATACAGAGGTCTTTGAAGTCACCAGGATGCCAATTAGCAAATTACTTATCTAGGGTATGCATGTAAATTACTTGTCCAAAGAAATCGTCGTCACTCCAGAGCACCTAATTTGTGTCTAATGCAGTACTTCCTAAACTGTAGCAGGCAGCTTTTCTGGAAATGATTTTCCTAAACCTGGAAGGTAATAGGCTCAGTCATGGCTTTTCTCACTCATAGCTCATTCGACAAACTAGCCCGCACTGTGTGCTGAGCCAAGCACTGTCCTGGGAACTAAGGCTGGGAGGATGACAAAGATATAACAAGCCATCAGAGAGATACAGTATAATTGAAGAGAAAGCTGAGGTACCTTGATGAATTATAAACTACCCCCACCTTTCATAGTGTATACCGAGCAATGGCATGATATCTGAAAGCAAAAAAATTAACCCTACTGTGTAGAATAGACATTTGAGTTAGATCTTGCTGAAGCACATGGGTGCAGATGATTGCTAGGTAGTGAGGATGGTGCAGATGATTGGCAAAGGGGATATTATTGGCAAAAAGCAAAGAGTGGGAAAGGCATAGCATATGGAGAGAAGCATGAGCCCTTCTGTTTATATGGAGCAAGGTTTGTGGTAGGGGGTGGGTTGATGTGACTGTAAGCGTAGGTTGCTATAATAGCTCCGTGCGATCAGACCTTGTATGGTAAGAATAGAGTTTGGGCTTGATCCAGGTGGAAGCCTACTGAGTACTTTACATAGGTAAAGTACACATCAAATCTGACTTTCTGGAAGAATTCTGGCAGTGACGGAAGGGTGGGATGGAGGGAGGGAAGCTGGCCAGGTGACCAGAGACAAAGTTGTCGTCATAGGCTAGGTGAGAGGCAATAGGGATGTCAACTACAGTGATGAGAAAGCAGGGACTTAGATTTTGGAGGCCTCTCTGAAGTAGAATTGTCGTGATTTTGTGACCAATGGGTTAGGAGGAGTCATGGATGACTGAGGTTTCAAATAAGCTGACCAGTTAGGGACTGATGATGTAAGGACACTTAAGTGGAGGGTCCAGGAAACGTGAGCTGAGCGCGGGGCTTGCAGGACCCTCGGCTGGATGAGTCCAAAGCGCACACACCTACCGGGCCGGAGGCCTCAGGGCTGTAGGTCTGGGTCTGGGACACCTAGAACCACCTAAGCAGCAGAGACAGTCGGAGCTGTGGAGTGAGTGCGAGCCCAGCAAGAATGCTGGGACTTTGTCTGCATCTAATTTGGGAATAAATGTATGTGGTGGTGATAATCATTAAGAACAAAATAACTGTATGTCAGATCATAGCACCTGATGTTTGTGTGCTTTTATATGATATAGTGAATGACTTCATTTTTTTTTAGTTGCAGCAAAATACATGTACATAAAATGTATCACCTTAACCATTTTTAAGACTACGTTTCAGTAGTGCTGAGTACATTCACATTGTTGTGTAACCTGTGTAGTTAAACCGGTGGGTTAAAGCGCCATCCATCAGCTCATTTAACCCTCATAACAGACACCCTAGATGAAAGTGCTTAATCTTCATTTTACAAATGAGGAACTCGAAACAAGGGATGAACTGAGGCAAAATGTTGACGCATTGGTGCTAACACACCCAAGACCCCTCCGGTCAGTGTTTCAGTTTTCACTATGCCCTCCTAAGTGACCGTATTTTAGTTTTTAACTTCCAATGGGTCCCGCCTTAACTCGGTGATGTCCTCAGATCCCATAGCTTTCTCCAGGGAAATCGGAGCGGAATCAGCCCAGGAGCTCAGCGTCCGTGCTGCTGGTCTGTAGCTGAGAGGGGGCTGATCCCCCTTCCTCGAACATGCAGGATTTGCCAGTCTTAAAGACCAGTGGCCCCCAGCAGTCTCACCTTGGGCAGCTGTTCAAGACCTGGCTAGCCCTAGCCTGTCACACGGGAAGGGCCCTCAGAGACCGGAGGCCCAGCCCGTGGCTGCCACACACAAAGGCAGAGGAACAAAGCGGCCGAGCTGGCAGAGCAGGCAGCTGCCTGCTTGGGCTGCTTTGAGGTTTTAGGCAGGAAGTGAGGTGGGGGCTACTTCCATTGGCCTAAAATAAAGGAGGGAACGGAATACAAGCAGGAACGTTTCACTCCTCTCCCCCTTCACATTGGTCTCCCTCAGAAACCTGAAAGGGGACTGTGTGGAGACAGGACTATTTCCCACCGCTCTCCTAGTTCTTTACTTGAAAGAGAAATAGTTTCTAAAACCTCAACTGGACTTGATACGCACTGGGAGCCAACTCTTCCGACTTCTCTTCTAAGTGTGCTAAAAGTTGCTCTGCAAAAGGGAAGTTGACCCTGGGGAGCAGGGCAGGGTGTAGGCTCGAGTTGCAGACCCCTACGCACAAGCACACTAAGCCACCTTGACCTTCACATCAGCTTTCAAACAGCCGAGTAAGTGACTGCTTATGTGCCGGGTACTCGGACTCCGGGGACCCGCCTAAGACAGCCGGAGCCACTGCACCTGAATTCCAACAGGCCATCCTTGAAGAAAGTGTGCATTTTTTTTACTTCTCTATTTTGAAATAATTTTAAAAAAGAAATAGTACAGGAAGTTCCCCTAGACCCTTCACCCAGTTTCCCCTAATGCTACATTTTATAAAACCATAATAGGAATATCTAAACCAGGAAACTAACCTTCATACAATATCATTAGCTAAATCTGCAGACCTCGTTCAGGGTCTCTTGTTTCACCAGTCATGCCCTTTTTCTTGTCCAGGGGTTCACCCACGTTCAGTTGTCACCTGTCCCCTTACTCTCCTTCTATTTGGGACAATTCCTCAATGTCTTTTTGTCTTTTAAAACCTTGACATTTTCCCAGAGTCCAAGCAGGGTATTTTATTGACTCTCCTTCCTTCGTTTTGGGATGGCTGATGTTTTCTCTGGATTAGCTTGAGGTCAGAGCATTTTGTCAGGAACACCACGGGAGTGACCTGCCCTCCTCAGGGCACCGCAGCAGAGGGCCCATGAGTCTTCCTGCTGGTGGTGGCGACTTGGATTGCTTGGTTAAGGCGATGTCTACCAGGCGTCTCACTGCACAGTTACTATTTTTCCCTTTCAAATTAAAAAGGCTCTTGTGGAGAGATAATTTGAGACTGTGCTTCTCACCCTACTTTCACCCACTAATTTTAGTGTTCGTTCATTGATGGCTTCTGGACTCAGTGCGCATGACTATGGTCTTTGCCTAATGGTAAGACATGGTTTTTAAGTGGCCAAGGAATTCTGTATCTGGCTGAGCTATTTATGATAGCCAGCCTATTGTAGAAAGCGCATGAACTGTGCGGTCCTACAGGCTGGGCCACAGCTCTGCGAGCTTTGTTCGTGAGGGGCCCTGTAGCCGTCACACAACATGAGCTGTGGGAGATGCCTACAGAGATAGAGGTGGTAAGTCCGCAGTTGTAGCTCTGTCAGGATAGTGCTGGAGCAGTTTACTTAATGCCTCTGAGCTGCTGCTGTTTTCTTTTGTTATTTTAATGTAGATACAGAATACCTAGAATGATATAGCCCATAATAAATAGTAAGTTTTAGATTCCAGTCCCTGCCACACTGTTACCCCTGCCAGTCTCCTACCACTGCTTTCCCTGCCCCACAAAAACCCTAACCCACATTAGCGATTACACCGTTACAACCAAGTCAGTCAGCTCCCCAGGACCGGACTTCTTGGGAGGTGGGACCCAAAATGGGTATGTCTTAAGGAGGTAGAGAAAGACCAGAGAGAGATGAAGCATGGCTATGCTATAGGTCAGTGAAATTTGGAAAGGAGGGTCCTGTGGAGAGAGATTCAGCAGGAAATCACTGAGCTTTGGAGGAGCCGGTGATATCCAAGCGAACATAGGTGTGATGGCAAAAGCAACCCTCATAATCTCGAAGTAGATTTCACCAAAATTTCCTTCCTACCTGCGCTCTAGTTTTCCTTTTGAGGAGGCTTTTAAATTAATGTGTTGAATAAGATTTTGTAAAAAGTCTCTTCTCCAGCTTCCTAGGCCCCCTGTCCTCCCTGTCTTGGCCCCCTAACCCCAAGAGATGTTCTTTACACTGTTGCTAACACAGAGCCCCGTGGGCGGTACGTACTGAGGAGGTGCAGCTTCCGCTGGTCCTAGCACGTGTTCATGGAGTGGCCACGTGGTGTGGGACTGGGGGCGCTGAGGAGCCCACCTGCCCGTGCCACCGCTCTCAAGGAGCGTGGCTTTGGAAACGCTGCACTGATCCACCGCCAGAGAAATAATCACGGGGATTTTAATGGTAGGTGTGCTTTCCAAAATGCCGCAGCCACGAGGTGGGGTAAGGTGGTGTCGGAGAGAATTCCCGGCATCTGTGATCCCCAGAAAACACACTTTCTAGGAAGTATCTCTTATGGTCAGAAATGGGAGCAATACCTCTTTCAGTCCTTCATAAGTTTCACCTTTTTTCCCCTTAAATTTTATTAAATTTTGGGGGGTGACATTGATGAGTAAGATTATGTAAGTTCCAGGTGTACGATTCTATGATACACATCACCTGCCTCTTGCACTGAGTGTCCACCCTGCAGTCAAGTCTCCTCCATCACCCTTTACCTTCGCCTAACTCCTCTCACCTCCCTCCCCTCCGGTAACCACAAGTTTCATCTTCTCACTGTCACAGAGAGATGGAACTTAGGATGCTTTCAGTTGCAGTAACAGAATGCTTGCAGGTGGCTTTGGCAGTATATTTGTTTCCTGTGGCTGCTGTAACAAATTACTACAAACTTGATGGCCTAAAACAACAGAAATTTCTCCTCTCGCAATTCTGGAGGCCAGATGTTCAACATCATTTACACTGGGCCAAAATCAAGGTGTCGGCGGGGCCACCCTCCCTCCAGAGGCGAGAATCTGTCCTTTACCTCTTCCAGCTTCTGGTAGCTGCTGGCACTCCTCTGCTCATGGTTTCATCCTTCCAGTCTCTGCCTCTGTCATCACTTAGCTTCTTCTCTGCTTTCTGTGTCTGACCTGCCTTTGCCTCTCTCTCATAAGGGAATTGTGACGGCATTTAGAGCCCACCCAGAATATCTGAGATGATCCCCTCATCTCAGGATCTTTAAGTGAGTCACATAAGCAAAGATCCTTTTTCCGTATCAGGTGACATTGACAGGTCCTTGCAGAATGCATGCAAGGCACGCAAGGAGGCAGGTGGTCAAAAGCCTTTTGCATCTCCTTAGCTAGAACAGTCCATTGCAAGGTATGTAGGAAAAGGGAAAAGCAGGTTCCTGGCAGAGGGCCTGGTTCTCCATGACTCGCCATGATTGTCCCTGGGAGCTGGCATTGGACTCTCTTAGGCTTCTCTTAGCAAGAAAGAGATTGACAGAAGCAGTGGAAATGGCTTCTGGGCAAGCAGAGAACTGTGACTGCCACAGGGGGTGTGGGTCTTCAGACCTTTTGATGTGGTCAAATTGCAAAGTCTCAATGAGTGTCCTCTTTTGTTAAGTGAAGGTGACACTGTCTTAACTTCTCTGTTAAACCTTTCCATCTCAGTCACACCAATGAACTACCACGATCATTGAGTTTCTAACTCAGTCATTTCTGGGATCCACGGTTTAGCCCACTGTTGGGCTAAAGGTTTGGTCTTGGACTCCGAAGGCCTAGAGTTCATAACCAGCTACAGGCATGAGTTAAAGACTTATCGAACCTCTCTAGAAACTCAGCAAGCACTCGCAGGTGACAATGCTGTGGTGAAGAGGTGAAACATAGTCTGTGGGAGTTAATGAGATGAGAGTTGCTGTTACTGTGGTCAGTGTTAAGTGGAGCCCATTGCTGCCTCAGCTTAGACAAAGTTGAGGAACTTTGCTCTCCTCGCTGATTCTTCACTCCCCCATCAGCTATATCCCCACCCCACCCCCGCCACACAGATCCTCACACACTCTGGACTCCATTGTTTGTTTATTTTCACTTTCAAGTTCTGACCAAGAACAGGCCTTTGGTGCTGATGTCAGTACTGCTCTCACAGCATCCCTAGGTATAACTCTAGTAGCGAGTGCAGAATGTCAGGTGAGTTCCTGCTGTATTCTGGACCATAGGATGGGGGTAAACTCCTCAACTTGCAGCTTTACTTCCACTCATGCTTGTGGTGAGGCCAGGGCCATTCTGTCCCTGGTGGCCTTGATCCTGGACACTGCAAGTGGCAATGACAGGACTAAAGTGGGGAGAGTAAAGATCCTCATGACATCTGTGCCCAGCCCTGGCTCAGTCTTCTCACCAGATTGTTAGCAAGCTGAGGGTGGTGGCCCACAGAGCAGAAGAGATGTAACACCTGGTCAGGTGGCTAGATAGGAATGTGGGACTTTCCAGCAGCTGAGCGTGGAGGGAGGTGTCACCCTGGCCGCATACCACAATCACCCAGAAGCTGTGCAGGGAGACGCTTCAGCATTACCCTGGGGACCCTGATGCAGAAGTTTCTAGGTAGTTTCCCAGTCAGGATGGTGGCGTAGGTAAATGCTGTGCTCTCCTCCCTCAACCACATCAAAATTACAACTAAACTACAGAATGCCATCATTCAGAACTGCCTAAAATCTAGCTTAACAACAGTCCTACAACAAAGGATATAAAGAAGAAGCCACATTGAGACTAGCAGGAGGGGCAGAGACGTGCAACGAGCTGGGCTGGTCTCACACCTATGTCTCATGGTTAAAATCAGGAAGGATATCTTGGCTGCAGAAGTCCCCCGCTGAGGAACACAGAGTCTCAGCCACACACCAGGCCCCGCCCTCCCCAGCCCAGGGTTCCAGTGCCAGGAAGAGAAGTTCCCCATAACTTCTGGCTATAAAAACCAGCGATGATTGTGGCTGAGTGACACAGACGCTACTGGAGTCCCAGATGTTTCTCTTAAAGGGCCCATGCAAGGACTTACTTGAACTCATTCGTTCTGAGCTCCAGTGCAGGGGATAGCAGCTTGAAAGATGCCAGGAACATACGGGGAGAATTGTTTGAATTGTTTGCCATCAGGGCAAGAGAAAAGCAGTTAGTTACCTACAAAGGAGCTCATAAGACTGTCAGATGATTTCTCAACAGGAACTTTGCAGGCCAGAAGGGATTGGCAAGAAATATTCAAAGTGATGAAAAGCAAGGACCTGCAACCAAGATTACTCTACCATTTAGAGTAAAGCAAAGCTATCATTTAGAATCAAAGTCAGATAAAGAGCTTCCCAGACAGGAAGCAGCTAATGGAGGTAATTGCCAACAAACCAATATTACATGAAATGTTAAAGTGTCTTTTTTAAGAAGAAGAAAAGAAAAAAATAAAATATGTGAACAATAAAATGGCAATAAATACATATGTATCAACAATTGAATCTAAAACAAAATAAACCAACAAGCAGAACAGGAACGGATTCATAGATACAGAGAACATTTTGACAGTTGCCCTGCGGGGGGGTTGTGGGGATGGGTGAAAAAGGCAAAGGGATTCAGAAGTACACATGGGTAGTTACAGAGTAGTCGTGGGGATGTAAAGTACAGCATAGGGAATATAGTCAACAATATTCCAATAACTATGTATGGTGTCAGATGGGCATGAGATTTATTGGGATGATCACTTAGTAAGCTATACAATGTCTAATCACTGGAGTGTACACCTGAAACTAATATAACATTGTATGTCAACTGTAATTGCAAAACAAAAAATGATCTAAAAAACAAGCTGTTTCCAGGTGGGGTGCAGGAATCTGTAGTTCCAAAAGCTCCCCTCGGACTTCTGAAGCACAGCCCACCTAGCAGAGGCATGAGTTGATAGGAAGACCCATGAGTTGGGGTGAGGAAACCTGTTTTGATGGCAGCTGTGCCACTTCCTAGCTGCGTGAACTCTGTCAGTAGCTCTTTTCCTCTTAACTCCCGTGTCCTATGATACCAGTACCTGCCTCAAGGGGTGGCTGTGAGGAGGAAGTAAGACATAGGGCAGGAGTTTTGTAGGCCTGCCCATCACAGTGCTTTCACAGAACATACGCTCCCTTCCTCGCCCAGCACAGACAGCCGGCAGTCACACTGGCTCGCTTGCTTCGGCCCTGGGGCCCTCGGCATTTACCACAGTTCCATCGCTGTGTAAGATTTACATAGCCCATGGCTAAATTGTTATTTTAATTAACAATCAAGCCTAAAAGCTTTTACTCTTATTTTGGTTAAATAGGACTCTTACTTAAACAGAGTTTACTTTTTATACTTGGCAAACCATTGTAAATTCTTGTGGTACTCACTGTGATAGCATCTATCCAAATGAACATGTTTGCTCTCAATGCGAATGCCATGCGTAATTTGGGAGAAATTCTGTTGTCATTTAGTATTAATTAATGCTCACTATAAAGTGTTCAGAGACACCAGCATTACCCAGACTTCCAAACCACACAGAGGGGTGAAAGAACGCTGAAGGGCAGGGCCTGCTAGCAGGCCGGACTGTGACTGAAGGCCCTGGCCCCCAGCTGCCCCCTCTCTGAGAGTGGGCAGGACAGCCACTCTGGCCATAGGAGGCAGGTCTGTACGCACAGGAGGTCAGAACACACACAGCGTGAGGCACACACTTAGCTATGCCAGCCCACTGGCTCCCACGGCCCTTCCTACCTGCTGCCCTGCCAGCCTTTGGTGACCTCTCCTCCCAGTCAGCTGGCCTGGATGTGGTTTTTAACCTGGTTTCCCCTGGCTTCTTCACATGTTGGCCTGTGGGCCCTAGAGCATGAAGTGTGATTTGCTTAGGGCCCTGCAGCCTGGCTGCCCCTGTGGTGCCTCCCTGCACCTTCCTTTTGGGCTGAGGCTGCCAGAGAGGCCAGAAGATGAAGTTCAAGAAGTCACCTCCATGCCCAGGCAGGTGTGAAGACAGGTCTGTTTATTAAAGTCCCCAGTTTTTTTTCAAATACCTCCCCTAGGAAGGACTGTGTGTGTGTGATACCACGTGTGTGCCCCTGACAGCGACTGTGAGGGGGGAGTGTGCAGCTTTGGGGCTGAGTGCCAGCCATGCTATCCCTCTATTCCAGGCAGCCCTGGAAGTAGAAACCGCAGCCACTGACCCCCTGGGTCTCAGCCTAACAGCTGTGCAACCTGAGCCTCAGTTGTCTCATCTGTAAAAGGGGGTCACTTACCCATGTTACTGCGTGGAACAAAGTGCTGCATGCCACATGTGGTGCTTAGTAACTGCCACCTGAATACAGAAGTCAGAAAATCACAATGATTGTCCTTTCTCTTTCCTTTGTGTCCACACCTCAGCCATGTGCTCTCTCCAGGGAGGGAGGCAGGGGCTGCCTTTCAAGCCTGAGGAGGGGCCACTCTGAGTGCACCGGAGGGGCCCAGTCACAAAACCACGCAGGAGCAGTTTTAACCTCTTTCGTCTGCATCCAAATACAATGAAAGCGCGGTGGACTGACAAGTACTTCATTTCCTGGTGAGGAGTGTGTCTCGGTGTCTAGGTTTTTCTGCCGCGTGGATGGGCCGTAGTGTGGGGCGATCACCATGGTGAGGTGAAACATTCTCACTTACAGACATGTAGACGTGTAATTCTAAAAGACCAGATTCCAGTTAAATGTGCTTCCCTCAGACGTTCCTGAGTGCGGTTTAATCTTTCTCTGATGGTTACAAGGCCCTTCAGAATCTTCCGCATAGTTCTGGGGAATGGCTTTGTGTTCGTCCTAAGTGTAGAGAGGTGGTCATGAGCACAACACCCCCCAGACTTGCCTCCTCCCCCTCTCGGTTTCCAAGGGCCCTTAGGACACACTCCTCAGGCTTCGAGGAGAGTGAGAGGAGCCTGGAAAAGGCTGAACACAAGGCCCACCACCGTCCACATGCCCCCTTCCAGGGCTGCTGCTTTGTGAACGCGAGCCCTTGACCCTGTACTCCCCCTGCGCCCTGACCCATCAGAGGCTGCCCCTCCTTTGGGGGCCCCAGGGGCACCCAGGCTGCTGCTGCACAGCCCAGCTCGGCCCCCAGCACTGCTTCAACTCACAGTGAAATGCCTTCCTCTGCCTCATATAATTTAACCTGCCCACACTGCTAAACTTCCATATCACACATTTCTGTCAGGATGTCAGAGGAAATGATAAGCCTCCTTGAAACGGCAGCCTCTGTCACATGCTGAGAACCCTGCACCCGGGCCCCGGCCCCCGGCCTCCTGGCCCGTTTCTGAGATTTTGCAGCGCGGTCTCAAGTATAGAGAATACCCCTCTTCGTGACCCCAGCCTCTTGTTAGCTGATGGATGAGATCTTTTCTTAAGCTGACTCCCTTGTCTATTATGTTTTCGAGATTCAAGGTTTCTCTTCGGATTCTTGGGCGGCTGCCAAGTGGCCGGCTTTGTGAGTAGGTGAATCGCCCCTCTCTCTTCTGCTCCTCAAACAGGAAGTCGGTGTTTTTTAGGGTGAAGGAAGGGGAGGTGTCTTTCACCTTCCTTTGTTGCTGTTTCCAAGCAGTCGGGGGGAGTTTATCCCTTGGCCCCTTTACAGGAATTTTTCCTGAGGGACCACACCTTAGGAGCAACCCCAGAAGCATGCAAGCCATTGCCTTGTCGGTGGGTGCTGTATTTTCCCGCTGGATTGTGTCTCCCAGAATTTGTCCTGCAGCTTCCTGACCACGGGGCTTCTGCATCTGGTCATGGTGTGGCCGCTGAGGAGGAACAGCTCAGAGTTGTACATCTTGCCCCAGAGACAATGTATGTGGGAAGGGGCCCAGGAAGAGGTGGCTGCCATCTGTCTTTGCAGCTGCTCTGAGCACGGGTTTGTCAGAGCAGCCCAGTGTACAGAGCTGTCAGCCCACACAGACAGCCCGTGGCTCTGGTCATCAGCTGCGTCATGGGGTCTCCCTGAGGAGGGAGAGCTAAGACTGGGCTCCATTTAAACCTGAAGTGAGGAAGGACCAAGGCCATATCCCTGCACTTGTTTGTAAAGTTGGATTACAAAAGTCACGTCTTTCTGTGTGTAAGTCATTAGTCGCGTGGCCCTTGTTCCCCCTTTCCGTCATCAGATTCTGAGAGAACAGCTTTGTCTCTGCGTGGCCGCTGGTGGTGAGATGTCTGCTGAGCCTTCACGAAATTGAGGCACAATGCAGTTCTTCTTGGTCAGGAAAATTCTAGGTAGGACAGACATCCAGGAGAAATGGAAGGGGGTGGTTCCCAAAAGGGGTAACTTCAACTCTGCATGGAAACTGTGTGTTTCTCTGCTAAGTTCCCAGCCTGTGAGTGGACTTCCACAGACATTAAACCCAAGTTCCCTGGACGATAGCTAAGCTGTAGGAGTCGGGATTCAGAACAAGCCCTGGCTCCATTAAAACTCCAGGTTGGCTGTGTCCACAGAAGGCGTTTTCACCCATGTTCTCAGTTACTTTTTGGGCCCCATCCCACAGTGTAACCTGAATCTAAACTCAGACAAGGCACTGTTTGTCCTGAACAACACATAGCCCAGTCACCTGGGCTTCATTACCTGCAATACCGAGGTAATAAACGCAGTGCCCCAGGCTCCTCCTGTACAGCTCAGAGGTGATAGGCCAGGTACTGGAATGTGGACCTGGGAGCGTCTCTGAGTCCACAGTGGATGGGCCACACTGTGGTTTCAGCAAGACTCCCTGGTAAGCCTAGGACAGCAGAGCTGGACGGAGTGGCGGGGGTGGGGTGGGGGGTGGGTGTCTCCTGGTCGCCACGGCAACGCCAGCCCTGCCCTCGGTGCTCTTGTTGCTTCATGCCCATGAGTCCACTCTACAACAGAAAAATAAAAACTGCAAAGGAAGGGTTGGGGACCTAACAATTAGCAAGCACCACCATCCCCCACCACCGCCATGGACCAGGTACCCTGCAAATGTTAGTTCATTAAATCCTTACCAGATGCACGAGAGGGAATTGCCCCTGAGTGAGCTTCAAAACCAGGATTAGGAACAGGGCTGCCCAGCGCTGAACCCACTGACTTTCCTGTACTATTAGATCTTCTCTCGAATCCACAGAGGTCAGTGAGCAGTGCTGTAGGAGGCCAGGGAAGTACTGCAGAGGTGAGGCGGGCATCCCAGACGTGAAGGCAGCTGAACCATATCCTGAGAGATGCCTGGCCCGAGCAGGGCAGCCTGGTATTAGAGAGGGGCAGCCTCGGCTTCGGAAGCACTTAGAATCATCTACCTGCTGTGAGCCCTGGTTCAATGTACTTCACCTTTCTCTGCCTCCATGTCCTTGTCTCTAAAGTGTCCACACCACAGTATTTTAGCGTGAGAAAGCTTATGAAGATGCCAGCACAGTGCCTCACCAGGACCTGGTCAGTCCTGCGTTCTGTGCTCTGTGGAGGCACAGACTCATGGGGGTTGGGACACCTGGCAGGTAGTGAGCCCCGGGTTTGAGATGGGAAGTGGCTAAGTGGTGACAGATAAGTCTAGGAGGGTGTTTTGCTCTCAAGTCCTAAAAGACCTTGAAATCAAACTGGGTTAGTTGAGAGTTTTGGGTTGGGTTTGAGGAGTAACAAGATGATGAGCTTTTCTTTAGAGGACAAGAATGGCGGCAATATGAGGGTTGGAAAAGTCACCCTGAACCATTTGTTGAGGGTCATCCCATGCACGAAGGGTTGCGGGCTCGATCCCTGGTAGGGATCCTGTGGGAGGCAGTTGATCCATCTTTTCCTCTTGTATTGATGTTTCTCTCTCCCCCTCCCTCTGCCTTCTTCTCTCTCTAAAAATAAATTTTAAAATCTTAAGAAAAGGAAAAATCCTTAAAGTCAGAAAAAGACAGTCTTACTGTCAAGGGGCATGGCGGCTGTCATGATGCGGCAGTTCCTGGAGCAGCACCTTGAATGGTTAACTAAAGAAACGCCTTGAATTACTGGAGAAATTTTGCTTCCAGAATGTTTGTACTTACCCTCCCTTTTAATTTTTAAACCATCCTTTGGGATTGGGAGGGCGCAGGGATTTTTCTGAATTATGTGCTACTGCGAGCTTGGCTGGCATTCACGGTTGGTTGCGGGCTCAGCAGTTTAATTGGGTCTCCGCACCCCTCCGCAGGCTTGCCACCAGTCCTTTCGCCTGCACACCTCTGTGAGGTCATACCCTGTTCTCTCCAGGCTCTGTGGTGGTAATGACAGTGTTGATAATACATTATCAGTGTTGATAATGACAATGATCCTAGGAACAGCGAACACTTACAGAGCATTTACTTACAACATGCCAGGAATGTGCTGCTAGTTTTACCTCATTTTGTGTAATTATTATCTCTTCTTTACAACCGAGAAAATTGAAATGTAGCGCGCTAGCTTACCTAAGGACACATAGGGGAGAATATAGTCAGTCAGGTGAGGTCACACCCTCCCTGGGTCTTGGGGGCCCACCTGCCAGGTGAGAAGTTGTCTGTCACTTCTCACCACCCTCCCTGGAGCCAGGGGCATGGGGTCAGCACAGGTTGTCGGGACATCAGGAGCCTGACCTGCTTTAACCAGAGTAACTTGATCATCTGTTTCATAGATTGGCCCTTCTCAAAATACCTTATTTAGAGAAAGTGTTCTCCCAACAGCTTTTAAACAATAAGGTTTTTTGAGAAAGCAATTCAGAAGTAGATAGACTGATGATAAATAGCAGGCTGCCTAGATGGGATACATCCATGATAAAGCAAGTTTAGCAAAATGCGAATGGTAGCCTACCGGCATCGGGTACATGGGTGTTCACTGTAAAATTCTTCCCTCTTCTCAGTGTTTGAAAACTTTCATAATAAAGTGTTGAGGAAGAAAATTGAGTAGATAACTTCTAAAGGCGCTTCCAGGTTTTTTACAATGCAGTTTCCTGTGTTTCTCTCTGTGTGCCATTGTGGTGTCATTGTAGAACTCTAGGATATGTGGTGACATCCTAGTTATTGCTGGATCTTGCCATTAATAAACAAGTCTGCTGAAGAAAACAAAATTAATCAATACTCATTTTGTTTCTCCACCCACCTGCTCCCAAACTTGGAATTGATGAGTTGGGGTGGTCACAGACACTCCCTCTGGAAAGCTGTAGGCCTGTAGTTCTCCAGATGAGAGAGGGTTTCGGGTGTATAAACCCATCCATCCCCTGTTCCGGAACAGTGAGTTGTTTGGGATCTGCCCCTAGCAGAGGCTACCTGGAGCTCTCCAGTCGTAGTAAAGGCACAGAGTTTCTGATTCACTCACTTTGGCAGCGCCTTAAGAGGAAGGAGGAGAGAAACACTCCTCCAGTGAGATCCAGAAGCCTGTGGAAAACCCTTCTGTCCTCAAGGGCCTGGGGTCACTGTGCTGGTCATAACACTGTTACATGCAGTCTTCCCGTTGGACAGTCACTTCAGCCAAGAGGGAGGCCGTGCCCCTCGCCAGGGCCCTGGAGCACGTGGTGTCATGCACAGTGAATGGGCTTCGTTCAGCTTGCTGCTGAACACCTTTGCCAGCACTTTCCAGGGACTTCATCAGGGAGTTTTGCCAAACTATGATAAAGCAGCCTCTGATGGCTAATACGTTTGACAGTGTCATTAACTGACGAGAACTGCACTTGTCAATCTTTGAGGCTGTGGAAGTGGATCTCTTGTCTTTCCCCCTTCCCCTAGCCTGCTCTTTGGTAGATCAGCAGGGCCCTGCATCCACATCAAGCACGCCTTCCACCTGTGTTCTTGTGTGGTTACAGCCACCTCACCTCACTGTGCTGGCGTGGAAACACTCAGCCAGACAGCATGGGGAGGGAGGGCAGGAAGACTGGCAGGGGGAGGGAGGGAGGAGTTTGCTCTGTTTAATTGGTTCTTTCACCTAACGGTAGTTTGTCAATTAAGGAGATACTTAGGGAAAGTGAAATTAATCCATATGGGTCAAAAGCAGCTATTAATTTTTAATCAAAACAAAATGTTTAACAGATTTGTAACTCTGCTCAGTACGAATACAAGCATGCCACCAGCCTCTTCCTGAAGGATTTGGGAGCAGGCACAGAAAGGGGGGCCTGTTAATTTAGAATAGATGCACCTCCTCATATATCTCCTACCACCCCTGAGTGAGTGAGCTCCTCAAAGTCACCTGCACCTTGTTTCTTCAGCATCTCTTGCATTGCTTGACACACAGAGATACCCAAGGATGTTGCTTCCTATTATGTGTATCGCTTTGGGGTAGTTCAGATAGATTTTAGGCATGACATCTGTCCTCCAAGAGCATCCAGTCTGGTTGAGGAAACAGAGGAGGCATTTCTGAGTCCATTCCAGAATTATTCAGAGCAACATATGATCCAGATGCTACAGTGTGTGCTCAGCTATATGAAGAAGTGGCATACAGACACTTCTTGTTGAGCACTCATTGTGTGCCACACATTTCTAAGCATGTCACATAGATCTACTCCATCACTCTCTGCAATGGCACCGTGAAAGTAGGCTTTGTTTTTATTACCCCCATTTGAAAATGAGGTCCCTGAGGCACGGAAAGCTTAGGGGACTGTCCAGCGTCTCTCAACTAGTAGAGTTAGTCGGCTAGAGGCTCGCATTACCCAGTACTGTAAGGGCCACAGTGGTCCCAGGAAAGCAGGCTGGAGACAGTGTGGAAGGCCCCTGGGTGGGTATTAGAGGATGAGTTGATTGTGGAAGGTGCCAGGGAAACACTTCAGGCAGGAGGAATAGTAGTCAGCTCGGTTTGGGGGGAAAAGAGTGAGCCCTGGGTAACAGGAATATAAGGTTGGCCAAGTTAGACAGGTCTGGGTTAATTCATTTTCAGGGTCTTGAATGCCAAGATGAGGCCTTTTATTTGGGTCATTCTGAAATGCCTTGTTGTCTATAGGTTGTTCCCCAGGGCTGGAGAAGGTCTCATCTCCCATTGCAGCCCCTGGGCGTCACGCCCTCTTCTTATCCCACTTACCTCCTCTGCCTGCCTCCATCTGGCACCTTTCTTCTCATATATGGCATGCTTAGCTCCTTCTGTTTCCCATTTAAAAAAAGAGAGAGAAAGAAAAAAAATCAGGAGAGTGCACCACTTACCTCCACTGACTCTTAGAGACTGAGTGAAGCTTCTTCAGCCACTGCTTGTCCCACTTTGGCCCTTGAATGTTGAGAAGAAAGAACAACAGAGGACTTGCCCTCAGGGTAAGTCCCCCAACTGCTTATGAGAAGCCTAGGCCTGTTCTGTTCCTTGACATCTATAGGGACATTATTTGGGGGGATCGGGAAGGACTCTATCCCAAGGGCACCTCTTCAGGCTGCTCACAACTGCCTGAAATCTGTCTCTAGGGGACACAACCTCTCATTTCCCAGGGAGAGATCAGGCTGCCAGGACTGATAGCCTGGGACAGGTAACAACCCATTGGTCAGAGAAGCTGGGGACATGGAAGAGGTAAAGTCCTTGGGTGTTTTCCTCTTTGCTTCTTAGGTACTTTGTAACCTGGCCTCTTTGAGTGATCGGGCTGATGATAATTGATGGCAGTTTGCTGGTAAATGCCAGTGGATTATGACATGATGACAGAGGAGATCATGGAGGGAGAAGGCCCATATGAAGAGAATATTCAGCCCTCATATCCTGGAGCAGTCTCGGAGGTGCTGCAGGAAACCAAGGGCATAATCGGGGTCGTCAGAGACTGCTCCCGGAAGTCCAAGCTGAGCAGGGGACACTGTTCTTGCCCTGGGAGACAAGCCACAGATGTCTGCACACCCTGGTATGAGTGGGAGGGAGAGGAGGAGACGGACTGAGGGACGGGCAGAGACTGCGAGGCCTGGGCAGAGGTCAGGGAAGCACAGGTAGACCTAACGCCTGGAACGGGGTAGAAAGGAGGAGGGTGATGTTCCAGGTGGTGTTTTCATCATTCCCTCCAGACCTGAAAGAGAGTGGAGAGCATGGCAGTAGCTGACTCTGTGGTGAATGATAAAAAATGGAATTTGGGTTTCTTCGCTGGCATGAGTGTTCGACTCTTAACGAGCTATGGGACCCATCTTATGTGTCTAGGAGAGAGAGGTTGCTCAGAGGGACACTCACCCAAACAAGAGGCCCCTCATGTGGAGCAAGAGGAAGCACTCCTGATAAGCTGTGGCACCATCTGTTCTGGAAGAAATTATGTCGTGGGGAGAAAGACACTTTTAGTCCCCAGTGATTAATACTAGATAATATTAATTACGTAGTAATTATAACCTTGCGCATCAATCTATAAATGCTCAGGACACTAATAGTGAAATTCAGTATCTGCTATGTGAAAACCAGCTTAGCTAATCACATCTACCATTAGTGTATTCATTTATTCTTTTCCTTGATGTTTATTGATCAAAACCTACTGTGCGCTAAGTCATAAAGCAGGCTCCAGGGACACAGCAACAAACAGAATGGACATGTTCCCTGCCCTTAACATTTAGTGTGAAATACAGCCATTACAACAGCCTTTACAATCTCTACTTTACTGCATTGATTAAAATTTTCTTTGTGGAGAAATACATGATTAATTTTGTAGCTAGTCCCTGCACATATGAATGAAATATATAATTTCTATTGTTGTAAGACTCTTTAAATATCTAGTAAATAAAATGCATTGATTTTTAAAATTAGTGTGAGACAAAGACATCAATAACAAATGAGTGTAGGCGTGCGTGTGTGTGTGTGTGTGTATACAGTTACCATCTTGAAAACACCAGCTAGAAGTCACTGTGGTATTAAGAGCAGGGACAGACATGATCTGATTTGTCCTTTAAAAATCTGGCTCTGGCTGCTGTGTAGAGGATGGACTGTGGGAGGCCAGAGCCAAGGCCAGCAGTTAGGAGACTTACAGATATCCAGGTGAGAGAGGTGACTGTCCAGGTGAGAGAGGGTGACTCAGAGTAGGCAGTTGTGGGGGTTGAGGAGGAAAAGGGATCATGTTCATTTTGATGCTCAGATAAGCGAGATTTGACAACTGATAGGAGATGATGTGAAGCAATTACCTCCTTCCTAGGTTGGTTGTGGGAGCTAAGTGAGATTCTATTGGCTTCATTTTACAGACAAGGAAATAGAGACCCAGAAGTGACTGAGATTAAGGTCTGCCCCCCAGAGCCTCCGATCTCTCACACACCGTGCATAGGAGTGGGGTGTGCAGAGGGGCATTCGCCAGGAAGCCAGGAAATGAGGGCCTCAGGCGCTTCCCTGTGGGGGCCTCCTCTAAAGCCTTCCGTCTAATCATGCATTCGTAACTTTGTGTTCTTTGTCTTAAAAAGCAACCCCCATACGTGTCTAAGCTTCAGACTCCACAACGCCTGTCTTCCTCTAGCGAGTAAATATGACTCTGTTGAGTAGGACTGAGGCCTGATGGGATTGGAAACGAGGGGAAAGCACTGAAGTTATTATGTGGGATCACTAGGGAGAGAAGCTAAGACCCTGTTGGAGGTGCTCATTTAGCATGTATTGAATACTTCCTTTGTGTCAGGCACTGTATTGATCTTTTTCTCACTATTATCTGATTTAATCCTAACACAACCTCTTGAGGCGAGTGCTTTCAATATCCCCATTTTATATGTGAGGAAACTGAGCCCCAGTGAGATTAAATGATCAGTCTAAGTATGTGAACTGGACTGGCATCTGAACAGACCCAATTTCTAAGCCTGAGGCTATCCTTAACCTTTACTGCTAGGCCCAGCCGGGCGTGGCTCAGCTGTTGAGCATTGGCCTAGGATCCAGGGGATCGGGGTTCGATTCCCGGTCAAGGCACACACCCGGGTTTCGGGCTCGATCCCCAGTTGGGGGCGTGCAGGAGGCAGCTGATCAATGACTCTCTCATCATTGATGTTTCTATCTCTCTCCCCCTCTCCCTTCCTCTCTCTGAAATCAATAAAAATATATATTTTTTAAAAATCTTTACTGCTAAAACTGTTGTCCAAAGCCAGACACTCTGATACTCTTTTTCCAGTTTTATTGAGAAGGCATTGACATACATCACTGTATAAACTTAAGGCGCACATCACGGTGGTTTGACTTAAATATATTGTGAAACAATTACCACAGTAGGTTCAGCTAATATCTGATAGATTCTTAACTTACGTTATAGGCCTTTCATCTCCTAGAGGTAGAAGCAGCAAGGTCTAATTCTGCCCTGCTCCCCCTGCCCAAACAATTGCTTAGTGAAGTATCAGCTAGAAAAAGTAATCTTTCTACAGATAAAGAGATTGAGACCACGTGTCACATATGCCATAGACAATGACAAGACTTGAGGCTTGAGGGGTTTCAGATGCTGTCTGAGGGAGAGGGGAGGCCACTGGAAGATTTTCACCATACAAGCGGTTTGATCTGATTCTTGTTTTTAAAGAATCGCTCTGGAGAACACCATAGGGTCGTGTGACCGGCTGGCTTTTCAAGTACAGCATGAGAAACAGATGGCTTAGCCATAGTAGATGCAAAAATGACCTAGACGTTTTTTAGCGAAGATATACCATAATCTTGGCAGGAATGTTATTGAGGGAAAGCTAACAGTATTCAATGCTGTACTGTATTTAGAATGGCCAGTGGGGAATAGTTTTCATCCCCATGCCCCTGCCCTGCCTCAGTGTCTGTAGTCTGTTAGGATAAGGACCCCAGTGGTCAGCAGAGCTTCCCTGCGACCTCAGTCTCTCATTCAGCTGGCCACTACCAGCCCCACCGCACGGTCTCTAGACCACTTGGCAGAGAAAGGGGAATGTCAGGGAACAGCTGCAGGACTTGGCCATCCAGGCTCTGCCTTTAAAACTCAAAGCCCAGGAGGCATGGCAGAAGGAGGTAGGGATTCAATGAAAAGAAAGCTTCGCCATCAAGGCGATCCCGGGATTCAGGTGTCTGAAGGTCTGCTTGATGGAGATTAAATTTGACCACAGAGTTAGTATTACAGCAGATTTCTGTTCCACATATAAAATATATTTCTTACAGTCAACACTGTTTAAACATGGACTGGGCCACACAGGATTGGAGGTGTGTAAACGGATACTGGACAAGCTTCAGGTATAATTATGTGGAGATTTATTCAGTGAGTAGACACAATGCAGCATCTGAAATAGGAAGGAGGGTAGGAGTGGAGAGAATCGTGAGGGTCAAAAGGGCAGCGGGGAAAAAAACCTGTGGGCTGTGGGGAAAGTCTTTACCTCCAACCCCAAAGGGAGCAACCACATTGGGTTGGTCCTCCCCCGTCCCCCATTTCTCTTGCCCTGCAGCCAAACCAGGAACAAACGGCATTGTCTGGTAGTCTGTGTCAGAAAGACAAGCCGTGGGGATCTGACCCCCAGCAGCGCGGTTTCAGCCTGTGAATTTCCTGGATATCTTTACAGGGAATCGTTCTTGGGGAAGGGCAGGCTGGAAATAATATAAGGAGATCAAGAAGGAAGTCAAGCAAGTGACACCTTTAAACAGGCGCAGCAAGGCAGGCGCTCCCCCGGGGCCGGTAGAGGTATGCGGAGCTGTAATTAACCCAGCAGCCCCCTGGATGTGTCTATTGCACTGCACAAAGGCTGTTGAAAGAAGGGTTCCTGAAGAAAGGGGTTCCAATTCAAATGGTATTTGAGGAAGTCCCCTGTTGGATATACTGTTTCGAGAGTTTATGGCTGTAATCAACAAAACATGGCCATTCTCTCATGCAGGTTTTTCCTATGACTTTCCTAGTACTGTTCTTTAAAAGGAAAAAGAAAAAAGGCACCCAGAATGGTGGGGGGAGGCGGGGGAGGTAGGGAGGGAGGTCTGTGGCAGGAATTTAAATTAAGGAATTTGGTTTCCTTCTCAGAGGATCTTGAAAACATTAAAGGAGCAGGTGTGTCATTCATACATTCAGACTCTGAGATATGTAAGAAAAGTGTCCGTTTTTGTGTCCAAATACCTTAAAATTGTGTCAGTCTCCTTAACTTCAGTCCATTTTTGAAACAGTTATTTTGCATGCCCACTCTGCGCCAGGCACTGTCACAGGAACAAGGGTTCTGACTCTCGCCCTGCCGTCGTAAAGCTAATAGTGGGGGTAGATAGAGAAAAACATTTAAAGATGTAGACCAATTAGTATATCAGACGATGTGCTTATATAGTGAGAAAGGAAACAGAGTAGGAAGAGATGCGATATTAAATACGCTCAAAGAAGGCCTTGCTGAAACAGTGTCATTTAAGCAAAGATCTGAAGGAAATGAGACATGGATGTATGGGGTGGGGCAATATTCAAGACTAATTGTGCAGGAAATGCAAGGTCCTGAGGTGGGAGCATATGTGGTCCGCCAGTGGGTGAGAGAGGGCCAGGGCTCTCATTCAGTTGAGGCTGCCCTGACAAAATCACTTACTCATCTCGGCCAGGACACAGTGCTCTGGATTCTAGAAAAATGAGCCTTAATATCAGCCCCTAACCCCCATTATCCTCTAGGTGTGGCCATTCAGAATAGCTCCCGGTAAACGTGAAACTGTAGAAAACAAAATGAAATGGTCACCATGCTACTCCTTACCCTCGGACGGCCCTGGAGTCCTTTGCCATAGCTTTTAGGTGATGTGTTGCATTACAGTCTCGTCACACTCCTGAGAGCAGACTGATGGACCAAGTGGCTGTGATTTATCTGAGAGAACCCCAAGTCGGAATGCCCAGCCATATCCAATATATGTACCAGTAGGCGAGTTGGTTGATTTTTGCTTTGGTTTTTGTTGGTTTTGGTTTTGGTTTTGTTTTGGGAAATGACTCTACAGTCTCAAAGTCGGAGGAACATGAGTGGAGCTGCGTCCTGCCATGAGCTTCACCCAAGTCTCCAGGAACCGGTGAACCTGGAAAGCGAACAGGATATCTATGTGACTGATTGCTGGCCATTCTGTCTCTGTGCAGGTGTACTAAAATATTCTTTAAAATAATCACCAGCCACTAAAAACGTAGTCCCCAGCCAGCTGATGGGGACAAGAATGCTGGCACTACAGTGCGGAAAGCTTTGTTTAAAAGGATCAGGGAAACTCACCATTCATAATCAGGATTTCAACAGGCTAGTCTGCATTTTTAGAGCAATATCTCTATAAGTAGAAACAGGCATATTTGGAGAAAAGCATCAGTTTCTGAGGTCTGGCCAGCTCCTGTTCTTACCCCTCTGTCATCTCTGATTGGATTAGACATCACAGAAAGTGCCCCAGAACCTTGTTTCGTGTTAAGTTCAACCCCTCCCATTGAATAGAATCCTTGTGGAGCTCAGTGGAGAGAAATTAAATTTCTCTCACCAGAACTATGGCACTGAACCAGGTATCAAGGGGACGACATCCGTAAACTTCGTTGGTTACAAGATGTATGTCCTTCCCGAGGCTCTGTAGCTAAGTTGGCTCTTTCCAATCACAGTCGGATCTTTCATTTTACTGTAATGCAGTTAGACAACCCAGTTATTTGGGCATAGACTTCTCTGGTTTTCATTATCCCGAATAACGTTTGATGCTGAAATGGGAAAGACAGGAAGGAGGGGGAGGGGAGCCAAGCATTTTTCACAGCTTGTGTGAAATGCTTAATATTTGAAAGTCTTTAAAATATACTGTACACATACATTCCAATTTTATAAGACTAACATAACATGTTCAAAAGTTTTATGCATTTCAGCATGTAACCAGAGTCAACGTTAGCCTGTTTTAAATAAGCCATAATGGCCTGGCAACAAACCTGCAGAGTTAGCAAATCCCTGCTCTGTTTATGAGCAGCCATTCCTCACCAGGTCACTACAGAATGCTAGTTTTATCAGTTTCTGTGAACTCTATAAGTCGGCCTGTGTGCTGGTTTCAGCATGATTCTGGTTTTAAGAGCACAAAACCAAGGGCATCGTGATGAGGTGCGATTCTGTTTTGATTTTAACGAAATGGCATGAATCTGAGTCGCTTAAGAGTACGTCCAGGCCTCTCATATCCTGTGGGGGAGGCTCGCTTCTACTAATGCCTTCCATAAGCACAGGGCCACACAGACTCCGCAGGCTCCCTCTCCTCGCTGGAGCATGCACACTCTCAGAGACTAGAAGATGCATTTTTACTTCCTCAGAATGGAAGCCCCTCAAGTGACACTTTTCAGGTGAGGATCTCCTTTCAGTAAAAGTCAGAGCATAAAACTTGCTGGGCCAAGCCCAGTTCTAGCCCGTGAGCTGTCCTGTGGCTAATGTATCAGGAGAAACAGTCATGTTTCTCAAAGGCAAGGGCCATGTCTCACCAGATCACACATTTCAAGGAAATCCCGAAGCTCCCTTGATAAAACGAGACCCCCTTCTCCGAGCATGGCGGAGGAGGAAGACGCCGAGATGTTCCCTGTATTTAAGAGGTGCTCTGCTCTGTCTTGCAAAATTCTTTTGCCCATAGGGTCACCTTGGCCTCAGAAGTCCCTCAGAAATCATCTGACACATACCAGACTGGCTTCAGGGGACACTCAGCCCCTTTGCACCCTGGTGTCACTACTGTTTTCATTCCAAACAGCACAGCAGAGAGCAAGCTGGAGCATTTAAACAAGGCTGATCTGAAGGCTGTGGGCCAGAGAGTTCTCACAGAGGGTAACATGTAATTAGGAAATGTGACTCGCAACATAAAGTTTACTCACTTTCACGGAGGCCCCCACAGGGCTGCCTCCCCACCGGGTGCTGTCCTTGCAGCAGTTATCACTCGGAAGCCAGCCTCCTGGGAGGTCTCAGGCAAGTCCTGCTTTCAAAGGCAGACCCCAGAGTCTCCCAGAGAATGGCAGACGTATTCTTTTTCTCTGTCACAGAGCAGTGATTTTCAACCTTTTTCATCTCATGGCACACTGAAACTAATTGCTAAAATTCTGCCGCACACCAAAAATATTCTTTGCTGATGAGATAAAAAAAAGATAGGTATACTTTTGTTTCATTCACACCAGATGACTATTGTTTTGTTGGTTGTTGTTATTTTTTTTTATTTCACAATGTAAGGGAAAAGAGGTCAGTGCCCCTGACACTAAATAGTCAGGTATTGCATATTTTAAAAATCTTGCGGCACACGGGTTGAAAATCGCTGTCATAGAGCAATCTCTTTGTCTTAGAACCCTGCCTCCCAAAACAGCCTACTTAACATTTAGTGCCCACTGCACATCCATTGAAAGCTTGGCTTTTGTAGGTCCTTATAGTACCAGCCTTCTGACCTCTTGAGATAAGGAATATGTAAGTATAACCACCCACAGAGGCATATAAAACCCCCTTGTACGTAGCTCATTCATCCATCCTGTTTAGGGGAGACACAGTTCAGGGTGGGCAGTCAAGTTTAAGCCCTTGTTCACAACCGTGGTTTTATAGCCTTTGGTTATATTCCCACTCAGTCAGTCACGTCCCCAGAGACGTCAGGACTCAGGCAGGAAAACTCGTTTAATTAGGACCCACTGTGGGGAACCAGGAAACAGATCTTAAAGTACTTTATGGCGGAAGCTGTTGATCAGGAAACGGAATGTTTTCTTTTCCCTCTGTTTAGCTCTGTCTCAAGCTCCTTTGGGGCGATCTGGGGCCTGTCTCCCTCTCCACTGAAACGGAACCTGTAACCTTCCTCAAATCAGGTTATCCTAGAAGGCAGTGACATTTATATCTGCTTTTAAATTTGTTTGTTGTACTCTTTTTGAAGATATAAGTGGCAGACCTTAAGCCCCTGGAATCTGCCTGGAGGCCTGGTATGTGGAATGTTTGCGGGTCTGATGTGTCGAGGGCCTCCTGCCCCTACTCTCTCTGCCCCTTGGCGAAATAGCAGATTTTGAGAGTGTGTGTCTTAGGCAGACAAACCTTACCTAACCCTAATGTGCAAAACTTTGCAACTGGGGAGGAGGGGTTCATAAATGTTTTGAGTGCAATTGAAGCCAGTCCTTGCTATCCTTTGTGCTCCACTCAAGTCCTTCCTCTCCAGTGGATCCTTCCCCAGCCGGGCGCGATCTTTCCTCTCCCCACGAAATTGTAGCATGCTCTGCACTCCTGTAGCATGATCCTCCACTGTGCTGACTGGTTTTGTTTCTGGTTAACGCTTTTCAACCTAGTGTTCTGAGCCCCATTTAAGGGCATAAGTGGCTGGGCCCACATCTTCCCCTTGGTTATTTCTCCCACAGAGCTCAGCCATTTATAAAGTTGCTTAATTTTCCCCACAGTGCCTCACATATAGTGCTGTTCAATTATAACTTTTTAACTAAGTTCATGTGAAAAGAAATATGCTATTAGCCAATAAATCGCTGTGCTGAATGCTTCGAGGGGCACAGGAAGTATAAATGAGACACCCTACCCTGAAAGAATTTATAGTCTAATTGGAGATAAGGGAGATAAGACAAAAACTGCAAGAAAAGTCAACTAATAATACAGTTTTATACAGGATCTATGCTAGTGATCACAATAGTGAAAACTTGCATATCTTTTCCCATCCCCGTAACGACTCTGTGAAGTAGATGGCACCAAGCACTCTCTGTTCCCTCGTCCACAGAGTGAGGGTAAGTGACCGGTCCAAAGCCACGGGGGGAGTGCCAGAGTGAGACAGCTCCGTGTGCCCAGTGCGAGGCCCGTACAGTGCTCCAGCGCTCAGAGCCCCTCCTCTTCTCACCTCTGTCTCATTGCTCTGATGGCTGCTTAATGCCAACCCTATAAATACATCAAGGGAGGTTAACTGTATTGCTCACAACCATTAAAAAAATAAGAGACAAAGAGTCTTTGAGCAAAGACGACACTTTGGTGTTTGTATCCGAAAGGAACTATACAAAGACAATTAGCTCTCCCCACATGTAAGTAAACTAGAGGAAAGTTTTTCTAAGGCATGTGTTGAATGGACTGCTCTCCTAGGACTTAAAGAGGAGATGAGATTCCCATCTGGTTTATACGGTCACCCTCACGAGGCCAGAAGGCTGGAGTAAATGACATTCTGAGGTGCTCAGACTACAGTGTATCCACTTGCAGCATCGTTAACTGTCTCTGGAGTGGCAGACCTGGGTTCAATTCTGACTCTACCACTTACAGGCTCTGTAGATTTGAGCAAATTAGTTAACTTCTCAGAGCCTATTTCCTCATTGGTAAAATGAGCATGGTAACTCTGATCTCAGAAAGTTTAATGGTTGAATGCGGTAAGTGTAGACCATAGTGCCTGATTGTGCGCAATAAACTGTGGTGGTTGGGAGGCCCTCATTGTATCCCTTTCTGAGCCATACAACTTGAATTTACATTCAAAGCTGGAGACTCCAGAATTCTTCCCCAATGGGGAGCAATTTAAATGAGTCGAAATAGCCCCTTCCTTCTTTCAGGGAGGATGCCAAGGCTTTTGTGGGTTTCCTGTAAGTCCTCACGGATATGCTATTTGGGTAAAAACCTAGCTTTTTGACCTGTGGAAAGAAATTGCTATCTAAGTACACCATTTATTTTGACCTCCTAGCCCCATGGACAGCTCCAGGCTGGCTCTGGCCCTTTTGAGAACAGTGGTGTCCTCTCTGTGGAAAACATTCCTTTCAAATGAACCAGTAGTTACTCACCTCTTCTTTTCCCAGCCATATTTTTCAGTTAGTTATCAACAGCTGGATCAGTGAGGGATGGTGACATAGCCATCATTAACCCAATATAGATAAGCTCCGAGGTATCTGTTCTCTCATTTGAAGAAAGACAGGCATGCCCAATCTCCCTACCCATTCCCAGCGAGGGAAAACAAAGGACAGGTCATGTACAGAGAAAGGCACGCAGCTAGTCCAAGTCACTTTCCAGCCTCCCTCCATTACAGGGGAGAAAGCTAACTTTGAGTGTCTTCTTCAAGGTCAAGCTCCCTGGAAGCCGAGGGGACCTGGCCAGAGGCTGTGAACTCTGCACAGAGGCACCCTCAGCCTCGCCCTCTGCTCAGTGGATCACTGCCCTCCCATTACTCCACTGGCACGTAGCTGATTCGGTTGACATTTCCATAATTAATTTATAACAGCAATAACCCCGAGATGAGCCTATTTATAGGTTTGTGCAAGCTGGGTAAGAATATTAAATCTTGGATCATTAACATACTTAAAGTACTTGGGAGAGTTTTGTAGTTGTCAAATGATATGATTAAAAGGCCTCCAACCTTGGTGTCTACTTCGCTTACCAAGCTCAGAAACAAAATAACAGCAAAAAATAAGCATACACCCCTCTCGACCAGCAAAGCTGTTGGGTAACCATGGGGGACCATCCTGCTTTTCCGCCTCCTCCAAGCTTGACCTGGGTCAGTGGTGACGGTCTGAGTGCCCAGCAGCCGCTGGCCTGCAGAGGGAGGATCCCTGAGACGTGATCCTGACCCTTGGTAAAGTAGCAAGTGTGGCACCAACACTGCATCCGGGACAATTGCTGTGACCGCCGGCAGCAACAGAGATGAGTGTGAGAAGGGCAACCTGTATGTGAAAGGATGCTATTACAGCTTGGATTGCTCTGGACCCAGCCTTATTTCCTTTCTCCCTGTTTATGTTCTCTTGTTCTGGTTGTCAACCTTTTAGAAAAATAGCACGCGTTGCTTTACTGTTCTAAAAGTAAGATGTTTTCAGTTTCACAAATAAAGATAAGAGCCCGGCCGGGCGTGGCTCAGTGGTTGAGCGTCAACCTAGGATCCAGGCGATCGGGGTTCGATTCCCGGTCAGGGCACATGCCCAGGTTGCGAGCTCAATCAATGACTCTCTCATCATTGATGTTTCCATCTCTCTCTCTCCCTCTCCTTTCCTCTCTCTGAAATCAATAAAGATATATATGTTTTTAAAAATAAATAAATAAAAATAAAAAAATAAAGATAAGTGCAGAGAAGTAAATAAAGATCACTCATAAGTCCACCACCCCAAAAAATAACCGCTGTGAAACTTCTCTGTGTCTCCTAGTTAGTCTGCGTCCTGACCTCCCCCTAGCACATGGCTCCCTGGACAGGCGGCCTCCCATTCCGGTGCTTCCTTCGGCAGGCGCGTTTCCTATCGAGGACAGCCTCTGGTGCTCCGGGAATGAGAAGTCCCCATCAGTGATGACTGTCTAGTGCCTGCCTGCCTCACCTTCAGGAGCCTTCCCAGAAAACCTCCACCCAGAGGTGGTCCCTCCTCCTCTCTTTTCCTTTTAAATGTACTCAACCCATCCAACCCTCCCCATCCTTTCCCTGCCTGGATATGCAACTATGATGACACCATGTCATCCACTTCTTTCTTCCGCTCTAAGACCATCACTTCTCATAAGGCTCTCGCAAGTCCTGCAGCGCAGAGAGGGACAGCCCACCCATTATTGGTGGCCCTTACTTGTTTTAACTTTGTTCTAGTCTTTTTTTTTTTTTTTTTTTTAATGTCAAACTGGTTACAAAACTCTAAACATAAAATGAAAGCATGGATAAGATCATCATAAATGATTACACATATACACAGATAATTATGAATTTTAGTTTTTTAATGAATTTATAAACTTTGAGCTTCTTATAAGTAAAATTAGATATTATGTCACCAGACCCTTAACACGGTACTCAGCATGTTTTAAATACTTGATTAATATTTATTGAATTAAGATGAAAATGAAGAGAAAATTTAATTACCCAGCCTACTATTTTATCTGAGTAGTTAAGCGCAGACAGAAAGGAGGTCAGATGAAAATGATGAAGAAAATAGTACCTTAGAATGGTTCTGATGGTAGATCAGTGCATCTTTTGTGCTAAGACATCACTATGAACCAAAGTGAGGACCCTTTTTAATGATTTTTAAAAATCTTGACGATGCCCTTTTCACTTCTTTCCTAAATGAAATTAATATAAAGCCATAAAATCCCCTCTGCGGGTTTTGTGAGTTACTGCCCTGTAAGGTTGGGAAAAGGCCATTTGCAGCCATTGGTTTTTATAGAGCTTGATTCTGAAGCTCAGCTCGGCCCTGACCCTTCAGGGGCATGCTCGGAGGCATGAAGCTTTCCTAAGCGACAGTAAACACTGTCACTCCCCCCCCCCATGCAGTCACGTGTCCCACACTCCACTTCCCCAAAGTCAACAGTGTCAGCCACAAAGCCCTGTCCTCCATGAGTCACGAAGATGCAGTGGAGGGAGGGGAGCAGACATTAATAATGATCCATTGAATAGCTCTTCCCCCATAATGTAGATTGATTTTCTGTTCGCCAGAATAAATCATTTTTGCCATATGACTCTCTGGTCATTTAGTGCTTGAAAAAACGACGCCAGAGACTAGACACCTGGTCTAGGGCCTTGGTTTTCAGATTCTTTCTGCTTGCTGAACTCTTCTCTCTTTACGTTAGACGTGGAACGAAAGCCTGATCTGGAAACAGGGATGGGGGTTGAGTGCCTGGAGCTGGCCTCACCACCGTGCTCACCCTAAATCAGCCCTTTGCAGCTCACTTTGAAAATCCTAGGGTTGAGAGAAAACCAGGAAATAAGAGAATGAAAGGTAAGCCCAGGACAGAAGGATGTAAGCACTGACTTTACTTAAGGGAAAAAAATGGCAAATTGTGATGTCTGAGGCTCAGAGGATGGTGTTGGCAGCCTGAAAACCCTTGAAAAGAATACCGGAGTGTCCTCAGGCAGGCAACAGGCCAGATTGTCTCGAAAGATCTCTTCCTCTCTACAGTAACCTTTAGCCTCCATTGCCCTGTTGGATGGATCTCTCTCCAGTGAGTTCAAGAAAAGAGTAAGTAGAACAGGCATGTTCCGCGCACGTGTGTGTACCTGTGTGCTGCACATAGCACATTCGAACCAGGTGTCTAAGCCAGGCCTTCAGACACACTAACACATGTGCTGTGCTAGATGTACCATTTTAAAGTTAATTCAGAACTCTGAGGTAGAAATAGGTCAGAAAAAAAATGATAAAATAACAAGATAGGTGTCTTTGCCAAGACAGGTAGCTGTGTCAGTGGACACTGTTGACAGATCATAAAGTCACAGACAGAGCAGATCTTTAAGGCTCACCTAGTCCCAATCCCCTCTTGTCTTTTTGGGCAAATGACTCCCTGAACTAACCTGGAGAGGGGCCCCTTCAGTCTTCCTTTCACCTTCATTCCCTGAGCATCTTTGGGTGATGTGAGTGATGAGACCACCAAGACGAGATGGTCCATGTGCCTAAGGAGCACCGGGTCAGCCAGTCGGTCCGTGGCCCTATTCTGTGCTGGGTGCCAAATCTTGGTACCCATTTGGCAGGAGAGAGGGGAAGGGAATGAATTGGAAGCTCCAGGAACATATTCTAGTTGGGACATTGGACAGACCCAGGGAAACAGTGGGCTGCCAGGAAATAATGGGGGCTTAGGAGCTCAGAGATCATCATTTCTAGGGTGATCAAAGAGTTAAGGAGGAGGAAAAATATCAGTAGTCTCAAAGGTTGGTGGGGTTTCCGTAGCTCAGTTGGGGCAGGGAGCAGCTTTGTGGTGAGGGGAACTGAGGAAAGACAGGGAAGTGTGGGTTTGCTGGCACCACACACGCGATGGCTCTGCGATGCATCGGGGGGAAGAGCGGTCAGGCCAAAGAACAGCATGAAGGGCAAGTGTTGAATGCCTGGCGATGAAATTTGGAGACTTTTAAATATTTTTGAGCAAGGAAGGAGCACAAGGAAAGCAGTTAATCTGGTTCAACTCTCAAGCCAGATATAAAACTGAGGGCTCATGACTTATGTGCCGAATTGCAGACTTGCTGAGAAAGTACAGTGTGAGGAGAAACCCAAAGGAACACGTCTCTTTCCTTTGGAGCCCTGAGCAAGGGAGGCAGAAGTTTGTTCTCTCATTGGACAAGCACTTTCTGCCATGAATAAGTGCCACGTTGTATGTCTGTGGTCACAGCAAGCTTGACGATAGTGGCAGACTAGCTGGCTGGAATTTCTGTGGCAGCCTCCGGACTCTGAAGAGCAGGTGAAGTCCGGGGAATGGGTCCTGCCTGTCATCCCTGCCGCCCCCACTGAGCCTCCTCAGAGTCAGCGCTTGTCCTCTGGGTCCTGTTCGCACATCTCAACACTGGCCCGTTTAACTGAGTTGGGCCTACTGCAGACCTTCAGATATTTAATTTGTAAACACTTAATAAAGCACTGTCAGTAGGTCGGCTTGTCTTCTCTGTCGGTCACATCAAAATCAATACGTCCCTTGGGTGTTCCGCCAAGATTGTCTGGGCTGGGGAATCTAATAGGATTAAGCGTTTGGGGTCCTATCTGACGCCACAGTCCACAGTCCTAGTTAGATGGGGTTAAAGACTGGCTTGCCATTGTGGAGGCCCGATTGCTTAGGGGTCTGAAAAATCATTAAAGCTTGTCCTCTTAAACGGTGATTGTTCCCTGGTGATTTATTGACAAAACACAAAAAAGTGCTCTATACTGCACTCTAATTATATGTATGAGGCCATAAGACCTCATGGGAAATTAAATAAAATTTACAGCTTGATGGTTTTATGCTCCTGGGAGACATACCTTCTTAATAAGATCTTATAGCTGGGAATATTTATGAGGTTAAAGTCCGTAGGCTTGAGCAAAGACCTAACCTTTTCATGGGAGGAGGCTGGGGTGCATTTGGCTTTCTTTGAAGATAAACGGTTGTAATGAAATTCCAGGGGCTTCGGAGGAAATGTGCAGTGAGACACATCCTGCGTTCCTCCCAGGACCTCCAGAGGACAAAGCTGTGAGGACACGGGGACTTGCTGTGCCCGTGCACCTCCCGTCCGGCTCAGGTCGTCCTGCGCCCCAGCTCTGGGCATACCATCTCCTCAGCTCCCTGGGGCTCCCTCGCCCGTCAGCCCCTTCCCAGTCTGAAAGGGAAGGGCAGTTAGCTAAGAGGTCAGGGAAGGGGGAATTTGAGGCAGGAAAGGAGGGAGACAGAGAATATAAATGGGAGTCACAGTGATGTACTTGAACCCGTAAACAGCAGTGTATCCTGTTGAGACTGCCCCAAAGCAGCTTCTGTCCATTTTGGACATTTTCTGTTTTATCAGGTCACTTTCTCTTTGTGTCCAGGGGTGGCTGGTGTGTTCTTCTGGACAAAGGATCAGAACATTTGTGGGTTGAGGGCCTCTGGAGCCTCTGGAGGTGTCATGATGATGAGAATTCTGGACTGTGAGTAGTGTGTTTACAGAGGTTCGCATTGTAAACGGTCCCGGTAATTTTTGGAACTCTCGTCCCGAAGACCACATGAATCCTAAATGAAGTTTCATGCCTGAAAATAGGCTGCTTCAACAAAGGGAAATAGCATTCTTTATGCCCCCCCTTTCCTGCTTTTTTTTCCTAATAGGTCTGAAATAGCAGGGAGAGGGAGGGAGAGCAACAGACGGATGGACAGGAAGGTAGGTAGGTAAGGTAGGTAGGTAGATGATAGATAGATGATAGATAGATAGATAGATGATAGATAGATGATAGATAGATGATAGATAGATAGATAGATAGATAGATAGATAGATAGATAGATAGATAGATGATAGATAGATGATAGACAGATGATAAACGGATGGATGGATGGATGGATGGATGGATGGATGGATGGATGGATGGATGGATGGATGGATGGATGGGGGGGGTGCCTGGCATTCTTAAGTGCAGACGTACCCTTTTACATATTCAGGGAAGGACATTTATGTGGAACTCACAGTTAGGGGCATCTCACATGTGATGTCTTTCTGTTTTTGTTTTTATGAGTCTTTTTAATATGAACTTCTGCATGGCCCCTCTTGGAGTGTGTGTGTCAGGGGACATTGACAGCGGTTGGGATCATGCTCTAGAGGGACTTAGAATAGGAAGGCGCACCGTCCCTCTGAGGCCTCTGACGCTGAGGTCTCGGCAGGCAGGTGGCCTTGTCCACCTAGGGCAGCTTCTGCCCGTGAGCTTTTTCCTATGTGCTCTCATTTATCCAGAAGAGGCAAAGCACCCCACCTTTAGAGCCCCAGCCTAGGTTCATGGGAAAGGCAAAGGACTGTTTAATTAGGATGAACTTACACAGGGTTTCCCTGCGAGGGTGAGGCACATGAATTGAGACGTTGCGTTACTCTTCTTCTCGCCAGTTAGTCATGCTCCTCTGCTCCCCTCGCCCAGCATAAACCAAAATGAAGCAAAAGAAAGGAAAATGGGCTCTGAATGCCTCTGATTTAGGTTTGTTAGCGTCCAGCTTAATTCCCCCATTTGGTGTTGATTTTCAGAGCAAGGGAATGTGCTGGACTTGGAGTGAAGGTGAGTCACCTGGATCTAAGCTGGGCCTGTTTCCTCTGGTTTGTCACCGTGACCCCTCTCCCTGGATCCCAGGTTCCTCAGCTGTAAAATGAGGAGCTAAGGCTAGGTGATTTTAGGTCCCTTTCAGCTCTGAAATATTATTTTATGGTCCCTGAATTTATGTAGGAGAGCAGCATTTTGCTGTATCCCTTGCCTTAGCCTTTTGAATGAAAGTGAGATGTCTCATCAGCTCAGACAGAGCCGGCTCAAGCCCCAGGTCCCCGATAAAAGGAGAAGAAAAACCACTTATTAAAGACAGCTAAGTTCCCCTGATAAGCAGCAAGTGAGAGGTCCCTGATTTAATTTAAATATGATGTTTCTGTCTTCATTAATGTAAAGCATGCATATGGTAATGTATCCTTTCTTATGTAGTGGTCTGTCTTGGAGGGAAAGGAAGGCTTGATTGTGAGGCAGAGGGGCAAAGGTTTGGGTATTTCTAATAAAGTTGAATATCCCTGAAAATCCTCAAATTATATGGAAGTAAGATTTGTTGCAAGTTACAAATCAAAGCCTGAAATGTCACTTATCTCCTAATGATACTTCTACACAGATTATTAATTTCATCTTAGAAACCCAATGAATGTTCTGTTTTATGACATTGATTAAACATCTTGCTGCCATCTACCCATCCATCCTTTTCGTTTTCAAAAATCCATATCAGAATTTAACAAAACAGCTCATAAATTTGTATTTTACAGCCTAGCCAAGTTAACTGGTTCCCCACTCTGCTCACAACCAGACTGACCCATCCTGAACTCCCGGCCTGGGCCACCTCCGCTCCCGGAAGTCAGGCTCTTCTAAGCCGACCTCGTGTCGCGTCACCAGAGTAGGACTGAGGGATTCATCTGGAACAGCGCCTGTGGCTTCTGGCGCCACAGAGCCCTGAGGGGACTGTGGGGTGGTGGGGTCAGCCCCTGGCTGGGAATCAGGGACTCAGCTCTCCTTCTCCTGCTCAGACAAGCCAGTTACCTCCCTCTGCTGTGTCCTGGGGATAATTACAGACCCTCTAGTTGGCTCACAGCATCGGCCTGGGGGGGACTGAGATAACAGATGAGAAAGCCCTTCCGGCCCTCAGAGGGAAGCGTGTGGTAGTGGATTGAAGAGCCAATAAAGAACAGAATGGGATGATAGGTTTTGGATCAACTTCAGGCCTTTTAGGAAAGTTTTGGGATGACTCTTTCAAAGGGAGGAAAGCAGGGAGAAAAGGCTCTTGAAAATAGGTTGCTGTGTTATTATTTATCGTACTTTTACAATAGAAGTACCTCCAGCTCCTCCTGACTCACACCTGTGTCCTCAGTACCACTGTGGGCTCATTCCCTGCCTGGATGGTCTCCAGTTAGAAGCCTGTTTGTTCCTGTAGCGTTTCCCGTACAGTGGTGTTTATAGTTGTTGTCATGTCTGCTCAAAGAGGGTGCTGGCACCTACATCTCCATGTCAGGGTGCAGCTGCGGCATCTCAGAGACATATTTTGAGGAATCTGAACCAATTCTGCATGGAAGATTAAAGGCCAGCTCCCAAAGGCTGCCACGTATTGAGGGGAGTAAGCTGTTGAGACTGAGGAACTTGGTGGGGGGAGCTTACGGATAAACCATTTTGTAAGAATTGATAACATCAGGGGGATAAAAGCTTAAATCAGAAGCCAGTATCTGTCTAGAGAACTTACCACAAATGTCCAAGAGGCTCAGGTATGTGTGGGGGGGGCAGTGAGGGCCTAGACAGGGGTCAGCACTAGAAGGAATGGGCCACCACAGTCTTCCCAAGAGGGCCTGTCATTGCACCAGACGACAGAGGTTAAGAGTACAGGCCCAGTAGTAACACTCCTGGGAGTCTCATCTCAGCTCTCCCTGTGCCCTCAGGGAGGTCACCATCGTAACAGATCTTTGGTTTCCCATCAACACCAGCCCTGTTCTGTAGGGAGGGTTGAGTGAACTGATAGCAACGCGTGTGCTTAGTACAGAGTCAGGCCCAGGTTAAATGCTGCCTACTGTCAAGTGTTTGGATAGTTGTATCTGAATCAGAAATTGGTGGTGGTGGGTGGTTTTGGTTTTACGTTTATTTATTTTGGTCTCTTTGTATTTTCCCTAAAATAAAATTAAAAAAAAAAAAAATTGTAAGACGGCATCCCTTAAAAATCTGCAGCCGACATTACCTGGCCTGGGCACTGCAGGCCTCCCGTTGTGGGCATGGTGACAGCTGGTTCCAAGTGAGGCTGGCGACTGGTTACAGCCCCGCTCTGGGAGGGATGGGGAGTGGGTCTGAATGTTACGGGGAGGGGACGATAGCTGCCTAGCAGAGTCCCCTCCAGCCCACTGAGAAATGATCTCCACTGACATGTTTTGCCCCTTTCCTGACTCATTTCTCTCCAACCCCCTCCTTCCTCCCACTCCCACCCCCCAGCCCTCCATGGCCTGCGCCAGCGCCGGGGATGCTGCATAAAGGGAAATATGGCGTGTTTACAGAGAGAATTTTCAAGAAGTGTTAATTTAATATGCTAAAGTGTTCCCTTCAGCATTTTACCTTTCTTGTTGTTTTCACAAAACAGCCAAGACTAAATAATGAGCCCAGGGCTGTGCCCTTTGGTAGCGTGATAGCTCATTACCCACTAGCGGCCTCCATCTGCCCTCATGGCTGCATAGGGAGCCATTACGATTATGATGGAAATCTCAGAAGCCATTACCAGGATGCAACAGAGGGCCTACTGCAGACAGCCTAATGGACTAATTTGTAATTGGGAGAGGGAAATGAGTTAGCGAGCTGGGGCCGGTTTTGATGAGAGTGGAAGTGCGCATGCTAAATGTGATAAATGAATAGGAATGTGTGTTTGCGCGGCGGGCGCTACAAGGCTTCCCGTCTCCCCCGGGGCTGGCGGCGAGCAGCGAGCGGGCGCGCGGGGGGCGCGGGCTCAAGGAGAGTAGCTAAGGATAAATCGGGGAGGAAAACCCATGGCAGTAAAATCCAGGCAAACGGCGGCATCTGCCATGAAAGTAGTAATTAGGAAGCATTTGGTGTGCATGTCTTTAGCCGTTAAAAGAGGGTTGAGGAGGAGCCCTGGTGCTTGCTGTGGGAACCGGAGGGCTGGGCGGCGATGTTCGGGGGGAAGCCCTGGTAGGAGGCTCTGGGGGCACAGCGTCCTTAGACCTGACAGTCGCGCCGATCCTGCTGGCTGGAAACAGCTCATTCCTGAAGCACCAGGAGAGCCCTCTCCTGCGGGCAGCGGGAGGGCTTTGCAGGCCCAGGGGCCGTTGCGCAAGGGACAGAGCCCAGGCGACGGTGCCAGACCGCCAGTGCACCAGGGCCGGCAGGCCTCCTGTCCTGAGGGATGGGGAGTCGCTTCCTAGGCCCCCGTGCCTGCCTTTCCAAGCTGAGGAGGGCCGGTGCAAGTGTGGCTTACAGATGCCTATGGGGCTGGTTTCTGAAAACTGGCATTTCCTTGTTTGTCAGTTGGTTCCCAAGAATGCTCCAGGTGTTCCTGAGGGAGGCTCAGGCCTTTGTTCCCTCTCTCGATGACGTGGCCTGTTGATGGATAACCACCCCACAATCAGTCGGAGACCATGTCCTGCTTGGAACTGTCCTCTTTTCCATTGTTTCCTTTGCCATGTTGCTCCTCAGTTCTGTTCCCTAGTATCCTTTCCCTAGGTCAGAGCTTCACATCCCCAGAGCTGCAGCCCTGGCCTTGGTGTGTCCCTTTGTCCCAGCAGCCTGCTGTCCTCAGCCCTTTGGCTGGATCTCACATTTCCTCCTGGGCAGCTTGGTTGAAGGCCTAGCTCTCGGGCTTCTTCCTGCTCTTAAACATGCCCGTCCCTTTGCCCAGGAAGACATTGCAGCCTTTGTAAGCAGCCGGAGGGGAGACACATAGTCCTTCCTAGAAGAAGGAAGCGCTGGAACCAATAATCAGGCCCCTGCCCGGGGCTCTCAGAGCACCTTCCCAAAGTGAGCAGCCACCCTGGCTGAGTACTGCCCTCGGTCCCTCCTTCCTCCCAGGGGCTCCTTCTTCCCATAACATCCTCAAGGACATAAGGAAAGTTACCATTTTCTTCACCCACCACCAAAAAATGAGAATTCTAATGAGCTCCCTAATGGGACGATGACAGTCCTGTTCAGCAGCATTTTATGGACAACCTATGTGATTGATCACACGATTGATTGATCTTACCTACTTTGAAAATGCATTTGAGAAAGCCAACAAAAAACACAGATACAGTGAGACTCAAAACAGTTCAATCTGGGAGAAAGCAATCAGTCAATAAAAGAGGCCAAGAAACACTATCCAGTATTATAAATAAAAGGAAGTTATTGAAAATACACAAATGTAGTTCTGTTCTTCCTAGACTTCGTGGGAAAGGGGCAATTGGATGAATGCCTTTGTTAGTGGCAGCATATGATTTCATCACGAGAAACTGACTTCCCCATGCGGTGCCTGCTGTTAAGTACACCATTGATTATGCTTTCCATGTCCCTTAAACCAGGCATTCCCATCAATATTAGAAGAAAGATTGAGATTTTTCCATATAGAGCTATTGCTTAGATGTTCTTTAGTAACCCTTCCCCCAGCCTTGTGTCAGCTCTGGACTAAGCCCTGGAGAGTCTGGAAAATTCAGGTGCTGCTGTGCCCAAGCTCCCGTTCAGGTGAGGCTGGCCTGTACCTGGATAACTACTTCAGTTACATGGACAGTAACAAAGATTTAGAAAATGCCCAAGAAGCCATCAACTCATTTGACAAACATTTATTGAGTAATGTTTGTGAGGCAGGCCCTGAATTAACCACTGGAGACACAGCATTAAGTAAGTAGGCGTGGCCTCTGTCTGGATCCAGGCAAAGGGAGGATTCCAGGGCAGGAGTCTAGGGCTAAAGGGTGGGGAGGGACTACTTGAGCTGGGCTGTGAAGCTAGAAGGCTTTTATTAGAAGAAATCAGTAGCAATGAGACATCCAGGAGAACCCAGATAGTTGGAAGGTAAGCAACATATTTCTAAATATGGGTCAAAGAGGAAATCACAAGGGAAATTAGAAAATACTTTGAACTGAAAGATAATAAAAATACTGCATATCAAAATCTGTGGCTTGCAGTTAATGTAGTGCTTAGAAGAATGAATACTTCTAATTAATAGCTTACACTTTGGAATAGAAGAAAGGTCTCACTGAATCAGTGACCTCGGTTCTACCATGAGAAACTAGGGGGAGAAGAGCACAGATAGACCCAAAATAACAAGGAAGGACATGAGTAAAGTAGCAGAAATCATCAAAATATGAAACAAAATTGAGAAACCCTTAGCATGAACGAGAGGAAAAACCATAGCAATACCAGTGTATCAAGAATTAGAAATATATTATCAGCACAGATCTTGCAGACATTAGAAGGGTAATCAGGACAGGAGGTCAACAAGCAGAAATGAAGAGCGTGAAGTTCAGGTAGCTGGAGTTGCTAGTGGAGTGTGGGTTTTGGGAAACGGGGAGGGAGGGACTTGGAGTAGGAGGCAGCGAGGCTGAAAAGATGGCTTAGAACCAGGTATTAACCAGAACCGTTGCATCCTACAGTGACCCCGGGCTGTGTTCATGGCCCCTTACTGCTCCTTGTACCAGCGCAGGTCCCGGTGCACGTGTGGGATGCGCTATTTGACCAGGAGGTGCAGGAAAGGGGGCAGCTCGCCACACGGACCGTGCTGCCCTGCTTTCTGTGCACCTGGACATCCTTGGAGCAGTTTGGACATGTGCCACCCAGTCCCTAGCAGCTCTGGGTCTGCAGCCCCCAGAACATGAGGTGACTTTATTTCTCCCTGCCCTACCTCATCCATTGTGCTCACAGGTTTCAAAACTGACTCGATGCCATCCTTGCTGTGGTTCATATGCTCCTGAAAGTGGAACCCTTTTTACAGATGAGCCTGAATGTTAACACCAAAAAGTGCTGTCAGAGCCACTGCTCACTTACAGCCTCCGGGTCAGCATGAGCCTGTCACGGCCTGTTCCAGACCCACACACAGGCTAAGTACCCTTGCATCCCTCTTTTGGTAGGAAGCTTCTCCATCCTGTCTCTCTGGGTGCAGACCCACGTGTCCCCCTGCCTGCAGGCCCCTGGGTCAGACAGCAGCAGTGAGGCCCAGGAATCCCTGCCCTGCTGGGGCTGACACACACTAACCCTCAGTTGACTCCTGGGGCTCTAGGGGAGTCCTTCACGCTTCTGAGAAAATTTGCGTAGTGAATTAGAAGCTCCCACCTTCCCCAAAATAGTGTTTGTGCTAATCTGGCCACCATGCCTACCAGGTACTGGTTGCTTGTACTATGGCATCACTGCAGGGAAGACAGGAGTATTTTGAAAGGGCAGGAAAATGGGCAAGGCGAGGAGGGAGGAGCGGAAGCCTCCACGTGGGGATTTGATTCAGATGAGAGTCACCTCAGGCACAGGTGTTTGACCTTACCTTTTCAAGGAAAAGCTCGCGTGCATTGTCTTACTGTGTCTCCACCACATGTTTGGGAGTGAGGTATGGCCTAAGTAGATATTTTCACTAGAAATGAAAAAGCTGAAGCCCAGGAAGGCTAAAGGACTTGCTCAAGGTCACACAGCTACTTCCAGACATAGTGGGGACCAGAGCCCAGAGGTGCCGACTCCAGGGCTCCCCATAGTGAGAAAGTCACTGTGAACTACTGTCTGACCAAACTGTGCCACCGCCTCTTAGCGGGAAGACGCCCTGAACGCCGGTGCAGAGCATTCTGGGACCCCACTTACCCGGCATTTGAAACTCAGCCAGGGAAGAGAACGTCCTGGAAGTTTAGCCTCTGTTGGGTATTTCTAAGAGAGTGTTGTTCTCTCCTGCTGGATTTAATGAATAAATTATAATAACTTTTGCATTTTTATCCCTGCTGTGCATGCTTTCTGCCTTCCCTACATAATTTCCCTCTCCCACTTCTACATACTGTATTTCTTTTCATGCCACTGAATATCACTTTTTTAAAAAGGTTGCACACCTCTGTTCTCTGTTTGTAAGTATATACGCTTGGCCAAGAACTCAGGAGCAGCGTGTGGAAGAAGGTGCATTTATACTTCCAAGGGGAGGTACGTTCATAGGCGCTGAGAAGTAGAAAGGGGAGAGTGGGCTATGACCCCTGCTGATATGTGGCCTCCTTATAGAATAGACGGAATCTTACCCGTCTGTCCCTGGCGTGGGACTGGAGCCCTGCGTGCATTAGCACTTTCGTGCACTTACAGAATACCTGTATCACTGAGTAGCAGGGCTGGGTGGCTACTTGAATGGATGCAAAAATAGATGATAAATCATCGAAGTCCTGTCTCAGTTGATTGTTGCGTGAGGGAGCCCTCTCGATGACTCCTCCTCTAGATTCCACTACAGTATTTTGTCTCACTTATTCTGTTCAACTCTCAGGACTTCTTTGTGTTCTTAGGGGGATACGGTGACTTCTGTAATTTGTTAAAGAACATACTTCTTCCCCCAAAGTGCTCAATCAATGTAAATGTGATTGAGAGACCCGATCAAACTCTAGGAGGAAAGTTAACAAAGCATAAGAATTAGCCTGAATGTGACTTCCGATATACAGTCTTTACTTTTCTATTTCTACTCGTTTATTAAATAACCTTTCTTGGAAGGTCTACTAATTCTTTTGAAAAAAGATACTTATTTTATTTTTTTATTTTAATCCTCACACGAGGATATGTTTTTATTGATTTTTTAGAGAGAGAGGAAGGCCGAGAGAGAAACATCGATTGGTTGTCCCCCATACGAGCCCCAGCCAGGGTTCAAACCCACAACCGTAGGCATGTGCCCTGACTGGTTGTGGGACCCGCAGCCTTTCGGTGTGTGGGACAAACAATGCCCCAACCAACTGAGCCACCTGGCCAGGGCAAAAAAAGATACTTACCTTGTATTGTATTACAATATGCAAAGCACTGTTATTACTAGGGTGTTTTGAGGGATGGGGAACAGTATTCAGGACTGAGATACAGTTTTAGGCAAGTAAGGGGAAAAAAGTAACATGATAGGACAGGAGAAGAGAGAGTCTCTGCCCAAAAAATCAGCCACAAAAATTATAAAGATTTATGTGCAGCAAATCCTGAGGTTAAAATTTAAAGTAAGTAAATGAGAAGGACGATACGATTTGAAATCGGCTTCCTGTTTGAACTAGACCTTCCGGGCTCCGAATAAAACGGGCCTTTTCTCTGTAGGCCTGGTGTCTGTGACCTGCGTCTCCAGTGCTCCCCGAGCACTTTCGCTGAGAATCAAGAGAAGCCATTGCTGAGAAGCTTGTCTTCCAAACCACAAGTGATTTTCAAGGAAACAAATAGCAAATTGGGAAATCCCTGCAAGTTTTTCTCTCCAGTGTCTAGGCTTGTTCGTTTGTTTGTTTCCAAAATCACATTTATTTTACAAATAATCAGACTCCCGACAGGGTTTTGTCTCTTGATTACTATTGAAAAGCAAAGCGGGCCTCAGGTTGATTCAGTCCAGCGGTCAGCTTCCCAAAGGGCTCGTTTGGACCTTTGGCCAGTAAGACACCGGGATATAGGTGCCTTGGAGATGGAGCCACACCCAGAAGGAGGAAGGGGAGTTAGGACTGGCCCCGACTGCCTCCGCCCCTCATCTCACCTTCCTTCTAACGAGCTCCCCACTTCCCGCGGCCCCTTCAGTCGCACCAGCTGCCCGCGTGCCTTTCTCTGGAGCCTCTAGCTCAGGTCCACTTAGGAGAACAGGCTGCAGGCTGTTGTAGGCTTTGAAGTGATTTATGGCTTAGCAGGAACTTCACTAAACTTCCCAATTTGATTTTTTTCGTTTTGAAAATCAAACAAAGTTCACAAAGTAAACATCACAGGTTGACATCCCAGCCCAAAGCGGAGGAAAAATGTCTCGTGTTAAATTTTTTGGCACGCAGCAGGATTTATGAGCGTTTTCAGTGTTTTGATTTTCCCCCGCGTCACTGGTACGCCTCACCCCCCAGAGTTAGGTGTGGAGAGATTATGTTGGCTGGTTTCCATGGTGACACTGAAGAAAAGTAATTTTTTAAAGTAGCTTTCTACTGTGTTATTTCACATGCATGAAACATCAACATCTATTCTGTGTGGCTGTTACCCCTAAATGTAAAGACATATAAATGGTTGGAGTATTTTATGTAAATAGACAAGTGGGGTGATATTTTCCTTGGTCTCGTGCCGACCCTGGTAACAAAAGTCTCTCAGTTACCCAGGGCACCTGGGAGGGAGCGAGGGAACAGTTCTGCTCAGTGTTAAGCAACTTTCTCTCCTATGAACAGCCATTAAAAACCCCACAGCACTCGAATTTAAAGTCCACCTCCTCCAGCTGAAGCTGGGGACCTCCGGGGCTCACCATTCAATACCAGGCGAAGTTCCCTTTGGGGGTCAGTGTTCAGATAACCAGAGTTTTAAAACCTTGATCCATGTTTCCAGCCCAGCCTACTTGGTCAGCTACTGCTAGTACCCCCTTCCCTGTCTGAAGAGTCATCCAGAACCTTCCTGCCCCAGGAGGCATTCAGTTGCCTCCAGCCTCTCAGAGAGGTGAGGTTAGGGAGAAGCCTGCACCATTCACAGCAGGAGTTTGGTAAAGCTCTCTACTCTCTGCCATTCCAACACATACACACCCCAACACACACACGCACACGTATGCACGTGCATCCCAACACACACACACAGTCACTTCCTTGGTGCTTTTGGACAGGGTGTTCTTATATAAGGCAAGTGAAAGTTGTGAGTGGAGGAGAATGGGATGAATGGTCACGCTGTTTCCCTTACGTGTAACCGTGGTCATGCTGCATAACTGAGATTACTTGGTTTTTGGGAAAGTAAATTGGAAAGCACAGCCTTATCTTTGTAGAATACTATCATCCGGCATGTGGCAAGCACCTTTAGCTTCTCCATGTTATCTCCTGTGTGTCAGTTTATTTGAACTGTCTAATAATCCTGGGAGGTCCTGTTTCTTGGTGCTCTCCTTGTTTGAAAGATGCAGGGACAGAAGTTTGGGTTGCCTGGCCCATTAAGGACAGAGCCGAGTCAAGAATTCAGACCCCATGGTTTTCTCCCAAATCTTATGTTACGTGGCACCTTCCACAACAGCTCGGTTGGGAGGTGAGCAAGTGCGGGGGCAGCGGCTCCCTGGGACTCGGTCTCAGGCAGGCATAGGAGGCGCTCCGTCTGTAACTAACTGAAGTTTATTGAGCACCTGCTATATGCCGGATGCTGCTCTAGGCAGCAGTGGCTAAAACAGTGAAGGGTCCCTTCGTTCCAGCGGGGGGCCTGGCAGATGAGTAACAGGTGAGTAAAATGCCTAAGGTGTGAGGTGGTGACAGGTGTAAGGGGGAAAAATAAAGCAGGGAAGGGGGCGGAGCGTTGGGGTGGGGGTAAGGAAAGAGTCTTACAGGGCTTATTGAGGGCAGATGGGTGAACGAAGGGTTGATGGCACTAAAGGAGGAAGCTTCGAGGGTCCCTGAGGGTGGAGAAGTCCAGGCAAAGAGAAAGAGCGAAGCATGGACACCTGCTTGTACCGACCGCCTTCCTTAAATGTGCAAATGCCATGTGCTTGCTGCGTGTGTGTGTGTGTGTGTGTGTGTGTGTGTGTGTGTGTGAAACCTCTCGAATTCCAACCTTGGTGCATGGCTTTCGTTTTTGCCTTAATGACTTCCTGCGCTTTGGGAGCTCTCTAATAGGTGCATTCTGAACGTTGTAACCCTCAGTCCTGGGTTGGTATCGCGTTACCTACGTGGAAAAGGCAGAATTGCTTTGGCACTGATTGGATCTTGGGGTGGCGACGACGTTCGCCTGGTTTTTAATGCAGATCATTGAAAACATATCAGGGCCCTGGTCTCAAGTGTTTCTCTAAACTGGGGGAGAATCATGTTCTTCTATGCGGGGGGCACAGGGAGGGACTGGGATGGGGGTGGGCAGAAGGGTTCTTATGTTTTAAATGCCAGTCAGCTGCAACCACTAGTTATCTGGAGCCTGTTCAAACTCATTTGGAGAACAGTTGAATTTTTAAAGTGCCTTTTGATTCTCTCTTTCATTTATTTTAACTGATCTGCTGGGATTAGGAGCTTGGTAGGGGAACACCAGAACGCTTGCCAAAATGTGTGAATAATTAGAGCTCCGATGATGTGTGCCAGATAGAAGGGGAGTATTCACACTTCTGATTAGATTCAGCTAAATGCAGTTGTAAATCACTGCTGCCACAGTCACAGAGCCGGCTGCAGTCGGGGGCGGGGGGGGGGGCAAGGCCTGGGGTGTGGAGAGATGGGCAGGGAGGATGGCTCCAGGTACCAGCACCGGAGTGACAATAATCCTGGCATCTCTCTCAGTTCACTTCTGTCTTCGCGAGTGTTTCTGGGCACCGAGCTGGCTGCCATCTTGACAAATATGAGTAAAGTGAGTCCCTGCTCTTTGGACACTTCCAGTCTCATGGGAGTCAGGGAAGTGAATGAACAACTGTTGTGCAGGGTGACGAGGGTGTGAGTAAGACAGCCACCAGACTGAAAGACCCCAGAGGAGGAGTCAGTTCTGCAAAAGGAAACAGAGGGGAGAGTTGAAAAGGCCGTTGTTTTCTTCAGAGATGAAAGGTGATAGTGCAGAGAACCCAGCAAGGTGAGTTAGTGGTTAGAGGACCTCAAGCCAAGGGAACAGCATGTGCAAAAGCACAGGTGGAGAGGGGCCTCTCTTAGTCTCACAGGGGAGCACCCCGTTATGGCGAGGGAATGGGGAGCAAGACCAGCGAGGAGGGTGGCGATGACTTGCAGCGGAACTTGGGTTGGAGTGAGGGCTCTTGAACTCAGACAGGAAGCTCTGTTTCAGATTATAGACCTTCCCAGGGACCTGGCTCGCCCTGACGCAGGGCCGGCCTCCCACCTCAGGGCGAGAACCCATCTTAGAGTCATGGACGTCGGTCTTCCTTAGAGGAATTAGGGCAGGAGAAATGAATGTTGAAATAAATGTTAAGAATCACCACTCTCACCTGTGGGGAGCTGTGGAGGTTGAGAAGGTGAAGAATGAGGCATAAAATGGTTAACTGAAGATAACTGGCAGGAGCTGTGGTGTAGGATGGTCCTGTGGAGGGGGGCAAGTCTGCAGACTCCTGGGTGGGATGCTGGCGGGAGGTTACGACCCAGGCCCGAACGAAGACGAGATGGAAAAGTCCATTTCGAGAGAGATTTCCAAGTGGAGTGAACCAGGAGTTGCTGAGGCGGCCCAGCTGCGTGCTGGCCTCCTGGTGACCGAGTGAGGCCTTCGTGAACCCTCCTGCATGAATGCTAATGGTGCTCATCTTTCCTGATTAGCAAGGAGTGCCGTAGCCAAAGACACGGCGTCCTACAAAGGACAAACCGTGCGTGCACGTGTTCTAGTGTTGCCTGAGGTCTGGAATCCTGGCAGTTTCCTAATCACGGCCCCACTTTTTCCTCCCTGTCCAATACCACTCTTTAGCTCTCCCCCCAAAACAAAGCTCACCTCTCCCTCCGTAAGTACAGGCAGCCTGTGGGACCTTCCCTGGTCCCCTCTCCCCGTCCTGCTCCTGAGGACTGCCCCACTCACTGCCTCTGGCTTGATCATGCAACAAGTTGCTCTGAAAGGAACCAGCGCTTGAGGTGGGCCTGGCAGCCCAGGGAAAGGAATGCAGGGGAAATGCGACAGAATGGCGTGAAACCCAAAGCAAATGGTCAAAATGGGCAACACATGGAGAGTGTGGGACGGAGAGAAAAGCAGAAAAACCGCAGCTACATCTGACATCTCGGAACGGCGCGAGACAGAGGAAATAGCACATGGGGCTCCCTTCACGTCGGACTCGCCCTCACCACTCGGGGGGGACCGGGGCGCCTGCGGCGGCCTGACCCCCTTCCAAGCTGTGCCACCGTGCCGTTTGCTTTTTCCGTCTTGACTGTAAGTCCAGGCTCATCTTCTCCAGGCACGAAATAATAGACTCAACCGACACTTGCTCAGGTATGCGTGGAAGACAATAACTTGGGGCATGAGAAGAAAAATATAGAACTACTTCTGCTTATTTTTATCTCACTCTTTTAGATTTATTTTGTGTGTGTGTGTTTTAGAAATACGTTAGTACAGTGGTATATGGGTACAGTATATAAATCAATAAAAAAATCTTAGGAGAGGTAAATTTGTTGTTTTCTGTTTGTTTTTACATTTGGGGGCACATGATCAAAATTTGCAGACCACCAGGATATTTATTGAGGTTATTACTGGGGGTGGGGGCAGGAAGGAAGCTCTAGAACTGAGATTCCTCGAGGAAACAGGGAAGTTAACTGGATGGCTCTTTCCTTCCAGCTGTAGGACAGTCTGCCAGCTCCCCTTGGAGCCCCAATGGCCCCTCCAAATCTGTAGTCAGAACCCAGAGAAAAGGGAATTCCACATGTTAAGTATCCCTTTGGACAAGAGATGGCCACGTTTATTTAGCCTATAATCAGATTTCGGCGCCTACCCACAGGTGGCAGAAACACAGAAGTCACCCTCGGACCCTCACGGCCTGGCTCCTTCACTGCCCACCTCCTCCCCAGTGTCGTCGTTGGGTGGAGGGTGTTGTGAGCCTGCTAGTTGTTGCCCTCAGCGCCATCACCCAGGCCACCGAGAGGCAGTGTGGGGAGCCTCCCGTCCACAGCCCCACATAGACCCCTGGAGTGGCAGAATCGGCCCACTGTGGAGCCGGGCATGCTGTGCTGCACTCGGATGCTCTTTGCCTTTTTGCAGCCACCGAGCTTTTCTTCCTTCTTTTCCCAACTTAAACCCCAACCCAGCTCAGCCTCACAGATCCCACCAGTGTCAGAGAAGCGGGTGGCATTGGGGTGCCCTTCGCTTCTGTTGCCCGCTGTGTTTCCAGTGCTCACGAGCACACCCCCAGCCCACCACCCTCAGGCAGCCCTCCCTCCTCACCCGCTGGCCCTTGCCCACTAGTCAGGCTGTTCCTAGCCCATGGGTCTCTTCCAGAGACATGTACTGGTAAGAAAGACATCCACGCCTGTGCTCACTTCACTGTGCTGACAAACCCGGTTCTCAGACCCCCAGCTGCAAGCGCTTCTCTTCGTTTGCTTGTGAACCCCCTCGGGCTCCCCTCTTCCCCTGTGCTCCCCGGCCGTGTTTATCACAGCTCCCCATTGATGGCGATCTTTGTGGATGGACAAAGACAGTAGCCCTTGCGTAAGAACACGCCAGCAGCTATTAGATGCTAAAGTTGTCAGTCGCCCCATGTTTGATGTATGGAAAGAGGAGCTGGACCACACCTGTTTAAGATAAATTGAGTGAAATAATGGTTGGTGAGTGGAGTCCTGCAGGAAGTGATCATGATGCAGTGGGTGATGGTCTCGATGGAATGGAGGACGCCCTTCTCTTGGAATGAGTTTTGCCCACAGCTCCCAATGTTGCTTGTAGAACTCAGTTCAGGATCTTGAGGACATTTTGTGTCTCCTGCCAAAAATCCATGATGGAAGTTGCTCCCATCAGGAAGTCATGACTCCCAAAGAGCTTGGTTTGTAAGAGCCCCCAGTTCAGTGCGGTGTGGTGGGGAGGGCCGGCCCATTGCCACCCATGCCTGTGCTGGGCTTACCAGCTCCTTCCCCGATCATGGGCTTTGGGAGGTTCCCATTCAGGCAGAGCACTGAGAGCGGACGTCTCAGGGGTGGCGTGGTCTTGTTCCGAGTGGCTGTGTTTTATGAGTTAAGAGTCCCGGAGACAGCCAAGGAAGATGGGATCTCTCTTCAAGATATCCTGGACTCTCCAACACTTGTCAGCGGTGGAGTTACTGGCATTTAGGGTTGGACCATTCCCACACATCGCAAGACACTCAGCAGCAGTGCTCTACCCACCCAACAAGAGCAGCCCTCACCGTCACCTTCACAATGGAAACAGGGCCCCGCCCATTTTCAAATACTCCCTGGGGAGAGGGGAGGGAGGTGGTGGCCCTGTAGGTGCTCTATAGACTGAGTATGGCCACTCAGTCATTTCACACTGACTCCTGACTCAAGTCTTCATCCCTGTCAGAAAGAGGAAGTTAGTCCCGAAAGAGGGCCCCTGACTGTGGTCCAATACATTGTCACATGTTAACCCAACTATGCCAGCCATTTACTACATCTATTTGTGCCACCAAATAGTAACAGTGTAGTTAGACTTATAAATTCTAGGTCTAGAATTAGATTTACAAAGTCAATAAGCTGTAATGTGTATCAGTGAGTTTGCAATGATCCTTATGTGGATGCCAGAAGGTTTGAGAACTGGCCCAAATGCAGAGAAAATTTTTACTACCAGTGAAAAATTACATTTTAAGAACACACTTCCCATTTGTTCTGCTTTTTATTTTACAACAACCATCTCCCTTCTACTAAAGAATTGAGATTGCTTGTTGGTGGAACTAGCTGACAGTGAATCTATAATTAAAACAAAACCGGTTTTGAATTTTTAAATCTGAGATTTTCATTAATTTGGTAATAAGTCATGAATTTTAGCTCAGTTATAAAAATCTTTATAATGCTTCCCTCTGTGTTTAGACATTCCTCTTCTGCGTCTTTGCAGGTTGCGGCACATGCACCGAGCACATAGATTTGTTGCACATTAAATATTAAAGCTTTATAGACTATTTTTATTTCCTTCTGGTTGCATTCCCTCCTCCAACTCTCAACAGCCACATGCCCAGCCTTTAAAGGGAGCCACGTTTAGGGAAGTTTAATAAAGAGAGTTTACCGAGTGGGGTGAGGGGAGGCACACTGACCCCATATCACACCTTTGCCACACAGCCGGGGCCTCTGTGGTAGCTATTCTGGAAGACATCTCCTCTCACCAGAAGCCGTCCTGCATTGTCAGCGGAAAGGTATTAGGTGCAGGTGTCAAACATGACTAATGAGGCATGAGTAGTCTACAGCAAAACGGCAGAGATTATAGGTTCAGGGGACCTGTGACTGAAGTGTGAATAGCAGTGGAGATGTGTGACTGACGCAGAAGGAGGTGGGGCAGGCAGGAAGGAGCAGTAGCTATCACATTTGTGCAAAGAAGGGGCACTTGCAATGATTTGATTAATATCTTCTCGTAGAATGTAGTAGGTTAGAAAAAAAACTAAATTGTTTATCTCTTTAAATTGTGAGGTTCCTTCCTCCAAGTGTTCGGGCCTGGCAGCGAAATTTCCAAAATCTTCTCGGGCTTTTTCTGTGTCTTAAGTTTCCACGACTTGTTTTATTGTGAGGCTGTCTGGAAGGATGCTGCCTATTTTGCTCATTAACTTTCATTGTCATCAGAGCATCCCAGTAATAGTGCGGTGTTCACGGGTGTCTACTTAAATCTCTAAGCTAATCAAGTTGTATACATTAATTAGGTACAGCTTTGTGTATGAAAGAAAAGTCGTGCCGTTGCCTACTGTTCCAGGGCTCTGATTGACACATGGCACCTTCCCGAAGCCTGTTGTCTAAGAGCGAAAAGAAGAAAACCAAGGGAAAATACAGTTAGTTGTCATTGTGTCAGAGGCTCCGCCTGAGTAGATCAACACACGAGAGAGGTTGGGAGATTTCAAGAGATTTGGCCTGAGGCTCCAACTCCCTGAATCTTGCTTTACCTGATGGGGTATTTTTCTTGTTGTTAACACTCATCCAAGGATATTTTTCCCATTGATTTTTAGAGAGAGTGGTAGAGGGGAGAGAGAGAGAAACATTGATGTGAGAGAGACACATGACATGGATTAGTTGCCTCCTGCATGCACCCTGACCAGGCTGGAGATGGAACCTGCAACCCAGGTATGTGCCCTTGACTGGGAATCGAACCCAGGACCCTTAGGTGTGCGGGTTGATGCTCTAACCATTGGGCCACACCGGCCAGGGCTGATGGGGTGTCTTTCTTTAGTGGCTCACTGTGCCTGGCTCTGGGCCTTCACTCTCTCAGGCTCACTAAATGAGAATCGTTATATTTTTATTTGTTCATTAACCTCAGGGGAAGACTGTGGAAGGGATGAGTTCTGAGGACTGCCTTTTTGGTTGAGAAGCAGAAGGGTTCTCAAGGGGCAAAGGAGGAGGGAAGCGGAAGCAAAGTGAAACCAGGTGGGGGCGGCTTCTCTCCGAGTCCTCCTCAGCAGAGTGGAAATGAAGATGAAATTAATGGGCGGAGTGTTGATCTTCCTAAAAGTAGCTCCAAACGATAGACCCCGGACAGGTTTCCAAACAGCTGTTATTCAGATTAGAGGCAGGGACGTGATGTATTGCTCCCATTAGGAAGTGTCCTAATGGAGAGGGCCTGCACTTTCTCCAGGTCCCATCTGAATTAAACAATCGGAGTATTTTAAATCGAGGGTCATAAGTGTCAACAAGATGGAGAGCTTTGCCTCTTGATTAAAAGAGGCCTATAAGTTACTGAGGAAGTTCTTGCTGGCGCGAATTGCACGGGGCTCCTCTCAGCGTCGCTATGCCCAGGGTCAGCCCCGCTGCTTTCCTGCCGAGAGAGCAGGAAGACGCCGCTGGAGCGCTGAAGTCCCACACTCCCAGGTCCCGCTAACCATGGGCTTGGGGAGGGGGGGGTGCCTCTCAGATTTCTCTGCCAAATCGTCCCCGTGGCAAGACTCACATAATCCTGGCAGACTAGGATAGGGACTCAAGTGGCACACCTCCAATTCACGGCATGTTTGTGTTTGCTCCAGGATCAGTGATGTCTTGTTACTTACTGGGTTAATTACCAACCCCTTCTTCCAAGTTTGCTCTAGGACCAGGCACTGCCCTTAAATGGTGCCCCTCCTGGCACTCTGCTTCCTTTGCACCCAGTTTGAGAAGCCCTGGCAGATGACTTTGGTCCCAGAGCACTAGGGCAGAGGAAGTCCCTATCACCCCAGGTGCCACCTTGAGTCCAGTGTAGTCCCTTGAGCGTCCTGGGCAGGCGCCAGCCAAGTCAAGTTCATTGCAAAAGGCTGCAGACTTTCCAAGAATTGAGAGGAGAACAGAAGAGGGGGGTAGGGAGTGGTGGGGAAGGAGAGCACAGAGCCACAGCAGCGGTGGCGAGGGCGATGGCGTCTGGAGCAAGAGGCGACAGATGTCTTTAGGTAGATGCCCTTATGGCAACTCTTCTGGAGAAAGGAAAACCCCAGTAATATTAACAGGGCTACAACAAATGAAAATTGGAAAATAAGCAGATGGAACATGCCTCATAGTTTAGCTTTTATCATCAATAATTCTGAATTTGCAAGCGAATGTGGCTCACTGTAGTTCCGACCATCTGCCTGTCACTTTAAGATACTGTGTAGAATCCTACTCTCCACTGAGGGAGGGGGGAGAGAGGGAGGGAGGGAGGGAGAGGGGGAGAGCATCCTTCTTCTCGGCTGTCCTGTCAAAACAAACGTGACAGTGCCTGTGGAAAGGTCAAGTGCAGATGGACACCGTCCATTTCTGGAGGCTGAAGCCGGCAGCCCACAGCTCTTTCTGGGCCTGGGAGGACCCCTTCTGGCTGCCCTTCTGATTTCAAGTGTAAGCGCCTTCGAGGCAGGTTCCGTGTGTCTTCTCACGGGCCGGGTTCCACACCCAGGGCCTAACCTCGGCTACACGTGTGTGCACCCCGACCCCAGCTGAGCCGCCCTGATTCTCCTCTCAGTCTTTCAAGTATTTTGGAGGCTCAGCTGCGGCCCCACACCGTGCTGTGGCGTGTGAAAGTCCAGGAGAGGACAGGAAGCATGTCCTCCTGGCGCTGGGACTTAGAGTTCAGTGAAGCTGGAGTCTCCAGGACAGAGGACTGCTGATTCTGCGTGAGCACCAACCCAGATCAAACCTCGTCCTAATCACCCACTTTTTAATAAAAAATTACTTTTTTATTCAGAAGGCGATAATATAGCAACTGCAAGGAAATAAATTAAATGGCAGATGACCCACAAACTCAGTTTTAGCCTGCTCTGGCTTACCTGTTCCCTTTTCCTAGACTTACCTGAGAAATACAGAATAAATTGTTTCATCAAGGATACTAAAGCTGAGGTGCAGATGAGCGTGTAATTCTTTTTTTGTTTTTTAACATGATAGCAGCTGGCTTTTTAATTGAGCTTTCCTGAACATTAAAAAAATAGATAACTAAAACATAAAAAACAACCAAAAATATCTAAAGGGGGCGGGGTCTGAAAACTGAGTGTGTGCGCGCTCACACGTGTACGTGTGCAGACACAAACACCAAAGGTATTCCCGAGACTTTTAATTTTTTAAGTGTTGACTACTGTTTGTTCATACTCTAGTGGTGTTAACAAGCAGTAGATTGTTAGTGACAATCACACTCTCTCCAGCACTTACAGCAGAAGGCTTGATTTAATCGAAGAGCTGTCATTTATTATTCTGTTGTGCAATTCCGGGGAGGGGGGCTAACTGATCAAACCCTGGCTCCCAGGAGCAGAGGGCTTTTTTTTGTTATGTCTAAATCCTCAATACAAATTGCAGTATTTCTGGACTCCCAGCGGGACCCATTAGAGCCTGTGGGGCATTAACGATCATTAATAGTGCTGTCAGAGAGGGGGCGGTTGGGCAGGAAAGAAAAGGGAGGGAGGCAGGAAGAAGGGGAGGGGTGCAGAAGAGTAGCCAGGGAGTTGTGTAGCTTTTTCAGGAATGGAAAATTAACACATCTGCTTTGTTCATAGTGCCCAGTGTTTGATGTTTGTTAGCGGGCGTCTTTAATTAGGTAGGTGAGTGCCTGCCAGGTATTTACTTCCATGTATTGAAATCCTTCAGTTGCCTCAAGTCCTTCTTTCCCTTCCAAAGCCTCTCCCCACATCCCTAACATCTATCTTCCTCTCCCCCAAAGTCAGTGTTGAATCTCCAACTCCAAATAGGCAACAAAAGGGGTTTGAGAAAATGCGAGTAGGGGGAGTGATACCCCTCCAACAGCAGGAGCACACGTTGCAGCCATGATTTACGATCTTGACTGTGATAGCCCGTTAACTGGGATTCCTTTGTAAGCACTTAACTGTATAGTAATCAGGTAGAAATGTTTTAATCACTTACTGACTAGCCTACTTACCAGGTCTGTGGAGGAAAGGCTGGGTGTTAATTAGGATAATGTTTGCATTTTAAGGCTTGGGGTCTTGTCCAGAACTGAACCCTCTTTCAGGAGTCCCCCTTCTCTGGGCCCCCATCTGTGCTAGGCTGACAGGCCTTTGCCCTCTTGTCGATAATTGCCCTTTTTCCCCCCCTCATGTCATTTTTTCATCGTGTCTCAGATTCTTGAAATCTAATCTTGTATGTCTAAGCCACAGAAAGTAGTTTTTCCACAGTGATAATTCATGTGTGCATTGTGTGTTCGCTCCTTCATCCAGTGCAGCACCGCATGCCTGTGAGTTACACACAGCGGTTGCCACAGAGAATACAGTGGAGGGAGAGCCACCCTCCTGCCCTGCGGAGCTTCTGCTTGGTGGCAGAATCCCACGGGTCACGGCGAAGCCCATCCGTGGTGCTCAGGGAGGCACGGGCCGTGGGGAATTATAAGGAGGCACTCTGGCCCAGGAGGACGGGCGGGGAAGGGACAGTGGAGTGATACAAAGTGAAAACAGGGGTGATTACCTCATTGCAGAGACTCTGTGAAGTGTTTTTCCATGACTTGGGTCAGTTAATCCTTCCAATTCTAGAGCATGGGGAAGCGTCTTCAGTTTACAGGTGAGGAAACTGAGGTTTATGAGAGAATGAGCTGCCTGCCGGATCCGCAGCATAAGCCCACAGGTCAGCCAGGCCCACAGATTGGGCCGTTTCCTTCTTACCGAGGCCCCGGAATGTGTGGGTGCAGTGCACATGGCGGGGACACTGGCCCGGCTCGCTGGTGGCTTCCCAGTTAGGCGAGACAGATACAGAAGAAGTGACTAGGACCCTCAGTCCACGATCTCTAGTGTGGAAGAAATACCACATTTCTTTGCTTTCTTAAATCAATCTCATTTTCTTCTTGCAACAGCTCCCCTGATGGGAACTGAACTAAGCCATTCCTGCTGCTTCATCTGTCCTCAGAGTGGTGTCCAGGTTCTGGGCCTCACCTATTGCCAAGGGGTCTTGGAGGTGGGAGGTCCCCTAGGCTTTATGTCCCCCAGCTCACAGTTGGGACATCCCTCATTTCTATCCCATGGACACACCAAGGGCCTGGAATGGCCATTTTCCCCAGGGTCTTGCATCCTTCTGTGGGCTGCCCCCAAACTGGGCCTGGGCCTCTGATGCCCTGAGAAAGCCCTCTCTCTGCCTCTCCATCCCGGTGAGTCCCCCTCTGGTCTTAGTGAAGCCCTTTTCCACGTCTTAGGTTCTCTTCTCAGAGAAGACTTGCTTCTCCTCATTCAGATAGATTTTGATGGCCTTAAACTCAGTGCCATGATCAATGCACTGGAAAAAAGTAAGTTTCCCTTTCCTCTAGGGTAGAGACGGCTTTAGTAACCAAATATTCCTAGAAAGTGTGGGGAACGTTTTCATTCCTTGGTTCCCATAACACAGTGGTTCTCAAAGTGTGGTGCAGGGATTTGGTGGAGAAGGGTCCCCTAGGCCCTTTCAGTAGCTCTCCAAGGCCAAACCTCTGTTCCTTATAAGACATTTCCCTTTTTCACCTACTCGCATTCTTTCGTGAATGCACAATGGAATTTTCCAGATGTGATTGAAACAGAGTGAATGCAAAAGCAGATATGAGTTACCACCTGTCTCGTACGAAGCCAGACATTAAAGAGATTTGCAAAACTATAAAACAGTCCTACTCTTCTCATTAATTTTGTTTTGTTTTGGGAAATACAGTTATTTTTCATAAAAATGTGTTGTTTGTTGACATGTAATAGGTTTATTGTTAGTTTTAAATAAATAAGCATTTTACAATGTTCTCAGCTTTAACTTTAATAAGATAACTATCAGTAGATACAATAACACATAAATAATAGCTTTGGGGAAGCCCGCAGAGATTTTTAAGAGTGTACAGGGGTCCCAAGGCCAGAACAGTTGAGAACGTCTACAACAGAGCAAAGAAGGCAAAGAGGCACCAAACAAGTTTCCGTATGAAATTGGCCAGGCCACCTTGACAGTTTCCAATTTGGAATATGTCACAGTAAGAGGAGGAGTTATTTGGATATTCTGGCCCTGCCTCTTTTTCTTTTCTTTTTTTCAGATTTGGAGAGGCCATAAAAAAATAGCCTCCTGAACCCAGGTAACCACACACCCACTTCCCAGGGACAGTCCCAGCTTTTGTGTGTCTTTCATCCTGACATAATCATTAAGAGCTCCCCCTCTGACTCTCAGACGTGTCCCAGTTGGACTGATAAATCACGGGTTAGACTACCTGAGCCCCCTTCAACTTTGTGAGCTCATAAGTGGCACAATAAGTTGCCACTCTTTCTCTATGTCCACCATTTGGATGGATGTGGGTCTCTGTGTTTATTCCAGCTGGGCCCTGGGCGTCCAGCATTCACTGTCCAGGGCTTGGTGAACTAGTGAGTCACACGCTCGAAAAGTTCTT
>NC_138103.1:25031356-25073856 GCF_964146895.1 Miniopterus schreibersii | reverse complement strand
TTCACATCTCATTTGCTATACCCAGCAACTCATTTAGATAAATAGCACAGATCATACATAGGGACACAGAAAGTCAGTGGCATTGGCGAGCTCCGCCGTATCGTATCGCTCTGCTTACTGTGACCAACGTCAGCCTGGTTAGTGTCCCCGTGAGCATCAGCTGCCCACGCGGAAGGCGAGTGGAAGAAGGGGGCGGGGAACCGGAATCCGAAAGAGAGCCCTGCTGAGTGCACTATTTTAAAACTTTATTGAAATGTAATTTACAGATCATAAAGTCGACCCATTTTAAGCATACGATTTAGTCCGTTCTTTGTATATTATGGGTACAAATCCTTTATATGATATGTGGTTTGCAACTATTTTCTCTCAGTGTATGACATCTTTTCATTTTTTAATGGTGTCTTTTGAACCACAATAGTTACTGGTTTAAGTCCAGTTTATCCATTGTTTTCTTTTATAGTGCGTGCTTTCGGTGTCATATCTACTCAATCTTTGCCTAATCCAAGGTGATATTTCCAAAAATAATTACTACCAAGTGTCTGTCTGTCTCTCCCCCCCCATGGGGAGCTGAGAGGAAGACACGGCAGGCAGTGGTTGCATCCTGCCGTGTCATGTGGGTACCAGTTGCATCGCCGTGGCAGTCTCCACGGCGGGCACCTGGGGGCCATGTGAGGCCGAGCATCTCTGGAGGTCAGATCAGTGTTTCCCAGGGGAGCCAATCATCTGTAGCTGTGGGATGCCTGCGGGCTCTGTGGGATAGCTCTCAAAAACGCTCCCACTCCAGGGTTTTGATGATGTTGATGGCCCTTTATTCAGTTTTTTAGTTTTTGTGAAAACATATTATCCGAACCCTTGACTTAGTCTTACCCACAAAATACACTTTCATCCCTAGCTTCTACCAGATCACAATTCCAGCAGACTTTGAATAAGGCAGCAGAAGTACAGTTGTTGGCACCTGTAGACAGACGTTGATGCAAAGCTTTACTGTCGTACAAAGGGGGTGTGGGATAAAAGTACCAGCCTTAGGTCTGTAGCACTTATTTTAGTTATATCCTCTTGCCTTTAAATGATCCATTGCCATCAGCGTGGGGAGTCTCTTGTTGCAGCTTGGAGTCGGATACACCTGGGTGTGATTGTGCTTTTACTAGTGTAAATCAGACCCATTGCTTACCCTCCCAGAGCCTCAGTTTCCTTGTCTGCAAAATGAGACCAATAGCACCGAGCTTAAGAGTTCTTGAGAGGGTGAAGTAAAATAACGTGGAATGTTCTTTCAGCTGTGCTTAGATACACAGAAAACACAGAACACAGGATAGCTTTATTACGAGTAAGAGTATGATTATTAGCATTATCATTACCATGGCTACGACCAGTGCTACCAAGAGAATTGCCACTCAAGGAAGGACAACTCTATAGGCATGGGGTTTAAATGAACAGAGTAATACCCGGGGCATTCTTTACTTATTTACTTATGGAACCATTACCTGCTTCCATAAAAGTTCTATGATAGTTTATTAAAAACATACATCAAATAAGTAGCAGCGAACATAGAAGGGAAAATAGTGACCAAGAAAAGAAGAAACACAGATAGGGAAAGCTTAAGGGTCATATAATCGCCACAGCTTAGCTTCAGATTCGACGCTGAGATTCCCGGCAGCCAAGGTCAAAGTCACCACAAAATTACTCAGAAAAGGAGACCGTCATTTCTTTAAGAATCAAAGCTTCTTCTAAAGCTCCTTTGCAAGATAACTTTCTCATGTGGGATGTTACGCAGTGAGCAGTATCCCAACAATGTGTTCCTCAAATGCAGTAACAGATTTCATATGACTGCTTTCTGTAGTAATTTTTTGATAAGAGCAAACGGCATGACATTAAAACACAATTTAGTGACGGCAGTTCTGTGTGTGGCTAAAGTAACATGGCCCTAGTGTGTCGCTGTGAGGTGGTCAGGTTTGATCCATGGACAGAATTTAGAGTGTTTTGAAGAATGGATGAACTGCTTGTCCTTCAAATAATCTTTTGTAAATATTGCTTTTCTCAGCTGGGCTTTTGCTGGGACTTGAATAGCAGACAGCTTGAGATTGTGTTCTCTGACAGGAGCCTGGCGTGTTTGCAGTCTCTGTTGCTGGTCCAGGGCAGAGTCTTATGCCTTAGAAATCAGAAGTTCAGGTGGTAAAGTTGGCGTCTTATTGTGAAAATTGGGCCCGCATGTGAACAGAAGGCCATCTAACTCTCCATAGGTGGGGCTGCGGGAGTGCTTGCCAGCAAATGTAGACCCCTCAGGAGTCAGTGTGCGGGTTTATTCTGGCATCAGATAAATTCTCCAACATCTCTGTTGTTCTGGGCCGTAGTTCAGTGGGTCCAAACCACAGTGCAGCCGCACCCTGGTTAGGGGTGGATCCAGGAGAGAAGGCAGTAGGAGGACAAGTTACAGCCTACAGCTGCCGAGTACCGCCTGTCCTGCTTCCCGCATCCTTCCAGAAGTACCTGCGGTCAAGAAGGAGTTTGCACTGGAAACATCTACGTGACTCCAGGAGAAAGGTGGTGAATCACTGCTCCTGTGGGTGACGGGTGTTTCCAGCCTAGGTTCCCAGTGCCCACACTGCCAGCAGTAGACACTCTACTTCCTTCACAGGATTCTAAGCAACGTGACTTCTCGGTAGACCTGGCAGATCAACTGGCTCCAGAAGTTTCCCTTAAGAAATTACATGAATTAATCTGCTCAGCGAAGTTATTTAAATAAGCCGGGTACATATGGAAACAAATCTATTTTAGTTTGCTGTAGTCACTACTGAGCTATTCTTTCTGCCCGTCAGTGCCAAGACCATTTATCTGTTGACACTGGTGTGTGCCAGGGTCTGTGAGGAAGGACGTGTGGTGGGCAGGAAGAGGAGTGTAAAGCAGAGCGGAGCTGCGGGACAATCCAGTGCAGTCTTCCCATGTTGCAGAGGCCTGGGGAAGCCGTGACTCCCCCACTCACGAAGCCCATTACTCTGGGTGAAGACTGATTCCGCCACATGGCGGGTCAGGTATACGGGTGCGAGGGAGATCAGAATGGAGAGTGAAAGAGGCTGTTGGACTCCCAGGCATCCAGGGGGCTCTGGTCAGCAAATGTTCAGCTTCTAGTTGGAGCCTGTGTGCTGACGTTAGCTGTTGGAAGAGCTCTGGGCTGCATGAAGCTCCCTGGTGAAAAGAGACGGCCTGAACCTGGAGGCCACTTCCCCACAAATGAGAACAGGTTGACCAGGACTCCCAGGAGAGCAGCTGGGTCGGGGAAGTACTCTGAGTTAGTTGTGGGAAAGGCAATCCTGTTACTTGTTGCTTGGCTTTCCAAACAGCTTCTAGTTGCCTTGACTGTGACTCCAGTTCATTAAATGTTGATGGGTTATCAATAGAGGAAGGGTAATCCCCTGAAGCCCCTTTAATATGTTTTATTCTTCCTCTCAAATAAATGATTAGCGTCAATAGGAATTGCTCAGTATATGGTGTCCGCAAGACTCCTTGCTCCTTGAGGCTTTCTCCTGTAGTTTATAGCCCAATGTGGGCGCCTCAATAACATCTCACGGAGAGAGTGGTAAAAGCGTGTATCAGCCGGTCGGTGGAAGGGAGCTGGGAAGGATCTAATGAGTGCACTGGCTTGAGGGCGGTGGCATTTTCATAAATCACACTGTTCTGTTCCCTCTTGGTTGGTCGTACTTACAGAACCATACTATCGTAAAGACAGAAAGGGCCCCGAAGTTATTTTTTCCAGCTTCCCATCCTTCAAGGAATTCCTTCCACAGCTCTCCTGACAGATGGTCATGTAGCATCTGCCTTTATCCCGAAGGGCCTTCCTTCCTCCCTGCTGCGGCACCTCGGGCTGCTCCTCGGCGCTGTTGTTCGTGGAGGATTCTCTGCTCCCGTCCGTTCTCACAGGTCCTGCTCCTCTTCAGGACACTCATCACGGTTGTTACATCTCAGTTGTTAGGTTGCTTCTCCTAAGGCTGTAAGTCCCGGGAGAGCAGGAGCCATGTCGCTTTCTGCTCATCATTTAACATAGTACCTGCCTCACTGAAGGTAATCGGTGTTTGTTTGTTGAATGAATGAATGAATGAATGAATGAATGAATGAATGAATACACTTGAGTTCAGAAATTTCAAAAGAGAGCTAGGAAAGAATTATATAACATGGAAATGGAAATGGAGCGTTTTTCCGAGGCACCAGCAGATTGATGTGCTCAGGAAGACTTTAAAGTGACTGTAGAGGGAGGAGTGGGGAGAAGCACCCAGGAACAGGTTTTAAAAGAAAAGCACTCCGAAGTTAGTTAAGATAGAGAGGTCAGAGAGGTTACAGGTTTGAAACCAAGAAAAAACAGGGTGTAGGTGAAACTTAGTGATGCCCAAAATTTAAAAACAAAAATTTTTTTAGGAGAAAGCAAAATTCCGAACATGGGAAGATAAGATTGATCTGGCGCTTTTATTTTTAACACAGCAGGGTAAATAGGACCTCAGAAATACTGAGATTAGGTGAGGCTCAAATAGATCGGAAAGGGGATTGAAAGTCTTTCCTGTGGAGGGAAGAGGCCTGCTTTGTGGAGGTTGATGGGTGTGTAGAAATCTATAGAGCAGACAGTCATGGCCTGGAGGAGAGCATCTGAGTGAGGGAGTGAGGGCTCCAGCCCCCAGCCAGCCAAAGGAGCGCAGAGGTGAGGTGCTTCACCTCTGGTGGTTCGTTCTCACAGAACCATACTATCAAAAAGATGAGCATGGCCCTGAAGTTACTTTTTCCAGCTTCCTGCTCTTGAAGGTGTTCCTTCCATAGCCCCCCTGACAGAGGGCCCAGCACTGCTCAAGCACATCTCCTGGTGGGCAGGGTCTCCGTACACCAGGGCGGTGAGTCTGAGAGGCTTCACCTCCCACCTCCTGTCCTGACACGGCTGCCCTTCTGGATCCTGTCCCAGGGGAGAAAGACACAAGCCACACAATTCTTGCTTTCTTTCATTTCCCCCATCTAATTAGTCACCCAGTTTCTGCCCTTGGAATGTCACTTGACATACCTTCCTTTCCACTAACAAGCGCAGACCCCAGAGTCTCTCTTGAGAACCCCCTCGCTTGCCTCGCACGGCCCGCTCGCAAGAAGAGGGCCACGCTTACACGCCAGGCCTTGGCTCACTGCTGCCCGCATCATCTCTTCCTGGGGTGTCCCTTCAGTTCATCACTGCCTTCTTGCCACTCAAATTTTGTACAACTTCAAGGTATTGGTCATTTATCCCATCTCATTTAAAGGGCTTTCCCTTTCCCTCCCATTGCCCACCCATCTCCTCCCGCTCCCTGGCCTGGCATCCCGTTTCCTTCTGTACCTCATAGCACTGACCTTCGTCAGCTTTATTTGTGTATTTGAAGTCCCCGCCTTCCCCTTTTACTCCCCACACATCACCAACCCCTGAATGGTCTTGGTCACTCTCTGACCTGTCAGCCTTGGCCCCCAGCACTGTGTTTTACATAGTTGCAGGGCGCCACGAATATTTATTGACTTGAATGGGATGTTTCTTCCCAAGACATAGATTCCAAATGCTTCTGACCCTTTTGATTTATCTGCTGTTCCAAATACTTTCAGAGCCTGTTTCAGATCATTCCTGGAACTGATACTAAGCAAGCTGAGCTCTTGACTCCCCTGGGCCCATGTCCATTTTTCTAGTCTCCTCTCCTCCAGAAATCCATTAAGATTACAGAGTCTCCAGTGGCCTCTGCGGATTTCTTCACACTCTGGAATGCTGTGCACCTGGGCCAAGAGACGTCCACTCACTGACGCCAGTTACAGTGCATTCTGGGCTCTAGGAAGGGCCTCACGTCTGAGGCCTCTGCTCAGTGGTGGAAGTTGACATTGGTCCCCCCCAGCAAATGTGGTTAGATTTCCCTATCCTCACTGCTCTCTCTCTTTGTTGAACTCCCCACCAACCCCCCATCCCTAGTATTTCAAGGGCATAGTCATTTGGTTGTAATAACTGCCTATCCATATTTACTCAGCAATTTTAGGTATAGATCAACACTACTTTATTTCATAAAATTCTAGAATTTCCCCCCCTTGCATTCTTTCTTTACCTATTCCTGCAAAGAAGAGAGACTACCTCTTGACCTCACAGCCATAGTACAAATTGAATGCAAGAAAGTTCTGACTTTGCTTTACTGTATACAATCTGACCTTTGTTTAAAAGGGGGGGGGGAGGGAGCGTGATATAAAGGAGAGACAAAAAAAGGAAACACCAATCTACATAAATAGCACTAAATATAAACAGTGGAAATAGGCTTCTGGGTTTTAAACTCTACAGAGATGTTCTTAGAGCAGCCTCAAGTTGTCTTTGGTCCGGGGGAGTGTCAGTATTAAGGAGATAAGATTGAACTTGTGGCTCCAGTGGTAGCTGTATTCTCCAAGATTTGTCTTTCTTCTCAGACAAGAAGCAAAGCTTGTATTTTATCAGTGACATCAGATTCAGAATTGGGAGGCAAATTGGGTGGATAGAGGGGCTGGAGTCGTTTCCAGGCTGCTTTCTATTTCTCTGTTCAGAGGAATTAGAACCCCTCGTAGCACAGCTGCTTCAGTTAGCCTTGTTCTAAGTATGCGGCTTTCAACTCAGAGGGTGGGGTGATGTACATAGGCCATTAATTCCCTAAAGAGAGCCTGAAGTTCCCTTAAATTTAAGGAATTTCTTGACTGGAATCTTAAACAGCTTTCTGTGTAGGGAAAGGGTGAGAAGATACAGTTGATACTGTATCTGCCCGGGGGGATAGGTTCCCAAAGCAGTGATTGGCCGTGGGTCAGGACAGCCCAGGAAGAAGGAATCCTGCTGTCCCGAGGGAGGCAGAAAGCCGTAATTCACATGCCATAGGACGCCCGGGCTAGGGGAGCGGCGAGGGTGCAGGGGACCCTGCGCAGGCACTGCCACGTGTAGGTTCCTACTCTGAGTTTGGAGTGGAGAAGACGAGGTGAGCGCATGAGCCTATGTTTGTAAGAAGCAAACGTATAATAAAATGTGTTTTATCAAGGTAGCCTGAGATGCAAATCACTGCTGTTTTCCTGCCGCTGAAGATGTGCAGAGTAAGGCCTCCGTCTGGGGAGGGGAACCGGCTCGGCAGCTGGAGGGGTCTTCTAGAGCGTGTTGTCGGGAAGGGGAATGTTTGAGCCTGGGCACCAAGAGGGAAGCCTGGAAAGCAAGGGCAGGCAAAGCAAAGACGGGAGATTGTGGCGGCAACCGAGATGACTTCTCCCCAAATGCCGTTTATTCTTTGGAAGTAAACTCATTCATGAACTGCACCAAGCGTGACACCAGGTGGTAACTGGTGACAGGGGAGACAGGGGTGCCTCAGGTGTGTCCTCTGCGCGGTGTCTGCTGACTAATGCTACGGAAGGGCCCAGGGCCTCGCAAAACCCAGCACCACAAACACACGAACACCCTGCTTCGCACGGGCAGACCAAAGAGTGGGGAAGCCTGGGACACACCAGGACTGCAAACTGAACTGCCTGTGGTTCTCTCCAAATGCCGTCTTTACTTTTAAAAAACTTAAAAATATTTCAGTATTTCAGTTTACAAAGCCCCTTCAGAAATAGCTTTGCCTTTGATTTGCACAGCAATCCTGTGAGCTAGGCAGAAGGGTAGAGTGAGTCCCATTTTACAAATGAAGATGGTGAGGAGGCCTGGAGAGCCGAGCAGGCCTGGCAGAGCTGCAGCGTTTCCAGGGGTTGCACCAGAACCTAAGCCCAGGCGCACTCCTCTGCATTCAGACCCTCTGCACTTCGTATGGCAAGGTGCCCCGAGAAACCAGGCAAATCCTACCAATAAAAGAAATGTCAAATCACACCGAATTCACATAAAATTACTTGAAAGGGCTCCTGCCTTTCATCTCAGGCTGTCCTTCTTGCTGTTGGCACATCCACCAAATGTCACAGCTTCAGTGCCCAAAGCTTTGCCAGGAAGAGCATGCTGCCAGCCCACCGTGGAGGATGCGACTTGTGAAGCAGTAGCATTTGGAGAGGGACAATAGGGTTCTCCTTCCAGGGAGAGGTGTCGGGGACTGGCGTCCTCAGGGGACAGCGGTTAAACAGGGGTCTGTATCTATTCGGGAATGGGATCCAGGACCTCACAGAGATTTGCTTTCCAAATAAATACCCAAAAGGATAGCTGAGGTCAGTCTAGAAAATTAGAATTTGCTTGGGAGGAAAAAATATGTTCTGGAAAAGATAAACAGTAGCTTGCAGTTTCACTGTTGGAACATTTGTTACAAGGTCCCGGTATTGATCTTTTATCACCCAATTTCCACTGGGAGCCGTGATATATTACCACGCTGGGAAGCACTAATGCAAGTGCGTGAATCAAGGGGGACCCTAGACAATATCTGTAGCGAGGCAGCATCCATTTGAGGGAGGGCAGGTTGGGAAGGGGCGTTGCTGGCTGCAGAATTCCAGGGGGAGTTGTGCGCTGCGCTGTGTGCAAATGCATATCCATGCCGGGGAGTGTTATGGGTTTATGAGGAGAGTGATTAAAATTGTATCAAAGAGCCTTGTGAAGCTTATGGTTCAAGTTAACTGTATGAAGTAAACAGCCTTTAACGGCCTCCTGGGAGTGTGACAGATAGTCTGTGGGTGTTACGGCAACATGGTGCTGGTGAATGTTCTGGCCATCCCAAACTAATCACCATCTGTGAGCATGGGTCTCTGGGGAGCGTCTGGTGGTTGGACAATCATGGTAGTTAGCATTTTTAATCAGCTTCTGTGCCGCACAGATAGAAACCTTATGCTCAGGCCTTTATTTTTCCTGTCCATGTAGAATTACTTATGATGGTGACAGCAGAGCACACAAGGATTTGGGACGTGCTTCTGCAAGATGCATCTTGTGTTTTCTCCACTCTCTTTACCCACCCCCAGCCTGACCATGAAAATCAGCCAGGCTACTTGCTTATGGTCACTGCTCTTATTCCTTCTCTTTGCCAGTGGCAGGAGGGACCTCGGGGACAAGGGAGGTTGCTTCTGGGTTCAGTGGGACATGCTTTCTCAGGTCATGCCGTGGGTTTGATATTCTTCTCCCCCCTCTTTTCCCCTCCAACTGCCTGTTCCATCCCCACATCCCTACCCCTCCCCTAACACACACTTACTCATCAGGCACTGACTTCTTTTTCTCCTGTGATTTTTATTTTGGGAAGGCATCGCTTGAGGGCTACAGTTGGGTGCCCTACAGGGACCAAAGCATGAGGGAAGATCAGTGGTAATATGCGTAGAAAAAGACAGCTGGGTCCTGTGATTGAGGATTAAAGAAGAGGGTATCAATTAGCTTTTGTTGTGTGGCAAACCAACCCGACCCTGGTGACTTAACGACTTTTTTATATAGCTCACAATTTTGTGGATCAAGGGGATGATTGTGTTTGTTTGGGCCAGCTCAGCTGATCTCTGTGGGACTCTCAATCTTCTCTGGTCAGCTGGGGTTGGCTGGTCAAGGAGGACTTTGCTTATGTCTGGTGACCGACAGATACAAGCCGTCTTAGCTAGGACGGCTCATCTCTGCTCCACTGAACCTCTCATCCTTCAGTGGTCTAGCCCAGGCATCAGCACCTGTGATCTCAGGGTTCTGAGGAGCAGCAGGAGAGCAAGCCCCAATGTGCAAGTGCCCGTCATCTTCAGTTTCATTCTTCAATGTCTTACACTTTCCTGAGTACAGATCTTTTACCTCCTTGGTTAAATTTATCCCCAGGTATTTTATTCTTTTTGATGCAATTGTAAATGGGATTGTTGGTGTGTGTTTTTAATTTCTCTTTCTGGTACTTTCTTATTGCTGTACAAAAATGTAACCAATTTTTGAAAATTAATTTTATATCCTGCAGCTTTACTGAATTTATTTATTAGTCCTAATAGCTTTCTGGTGGAATCTTCAGGGTTCTCTCTATATAGTGTCATGTCATCTGTAAATAACAACAGGTTTACTTCTTCCTTTCCAAGTTGGATGCATTTTTTTTCTTGTCGGATTGCTGTGGCTAGGACTTCCAATTTTACGTTGAATAAAAGTGGTGAAAGTGGACACTTTTGTCTTGTTCCTGATCTTCAAGACAAAGCTTTCAACTCTTCATCACTGAGCATGATGATAGCTGTGAGTTCGTCATCCAAATTGGAAAGGGAGAAGTAAAACTATAATTATTGGTATGTTCCCTCTGTTCCCATTCTGCTGAGAGTTTTATCATAAGTGGACGTTGGATTCTGTCACATGCTTTTTCTACATTTGTTGATATGATCATGTGATTTTTATCCTTTGTTTTGTTTATATGACATATCACATTAATTGATTTGCAGATATTGAATCAACCTTGTATCCCAGGAGTAAATCCCACTTGATCATGGTGTATGATCTTTTGAATGTATTGCAAGATTCATTTTGCTAATATTTTGTGGAGGATTTTTGCACCTATCTTCATCAGGGATACTGGCCTATAATTTTGTTTTTGTGTAATGTCATTGTCTGGTTTTGGTATCAGAGTAATGCTGGCTCTATAAAATTAGTTCAGGAGGCTTCCCTTCTCTTCAGTTTTTTCGTGTAGTTTTAAAAGGATAGGTATTAATTCTTTGAATGTTTGGTAAAAGTCACCTGTGAAGCCATCTGCTTCAGGGCTCTTTTTTTTAATTGGGAGTCTTTTGATTAATGATTTGATTTCATTAGTAGTTATTGGTCTGTTCAGATTTCCTGTTTCATCTTGACTCAGCTTTTGAAGATTGAATGTTTCTAGGAATGTATTTATTTCTTCCAGGTTGTTTAATTTGTTGGCATATAATTGTATTTAGTATTTTCTTCTAATCCTTTGCATTTCTGTAATGTAGGTTGTCACTTCTCTTTCATTTCTGATTTTATTTACCTGTGCCCTCTCTCTATTTTCCTTGATGATTCTAGCTACTAGTTTATCAATTTTATTTATCTAATAAAAGAACCAGCTCTTGCTTTCATTGATCTTTTCTATTGTTTTTTCAGACTCTATTTCATGTATTTCCTTTCTGATCTTTATTATTACTTTTCTTCTACTCACGTTTGGCTTTGTTTGTTCTTTTTTTCTAGTTCCTTTTGGTGTAGGGTTAGATTGATGATTTGAGATTTTTATTATTTCTTGAGGTAGACCTGTATTGCTAAGAATTTCTCTCTTAGAACTGCTTTGCCTGTTTCCGTACATTTAGTGTAGTTGTGTTTTCATTTTCATTTGTCTCAAGGTATCTTTTGATTTCTTCCTCAATCTCATTAACTCAGTCATTGTTTGTGACCATGTTATTTAACCTCCATATGTTTGCATGTTTTTCATTTTCTTCTTGTAAGATTTCTAATTTCATACCACTGTGACCAAAGAAGATGCTTGATATGATTGCAGTCTTCTTAAATTTATTGAGACTTTTTGTGTGTCCCCACATGTGGTCTAGCCTGGAAAATGTTTTATGTCCACTTGAAAAGAATGTATAGTCCACTGCTTTGGGGTGAAATGAACTAAAGTTATCAAGTAAATCTGCCTGCCTAATATGTCATTAAGGGCACTGTTTCCTTGTTAATTTTCTTTTTGATTCATCTGTCCACTATGTAAATGAAGTGTTAAAGTCCCCTACTATTATTGTGTTATTGTCGATCTCTTCCTTCATGCCCATCAATATTTGCTTTACATAGTTAGGTGCTCCTACATTGAGTGTATAAATGTTTAAAGAGTTATATTTTCATGTTGGATTTATCCCTTTATCATTATGAAGTGCCCTTCTTTGTCTCTTTTGCAACCTTTGTTTTAAACTCTATTTTATCTGACATAAGCATTGTTACCCCAGCTTTCTTTTACATTTCCATTTGCACGATATATCTTTTTCCATCCCTTTATTTTCAGTGTGTGTGGGGGGGTGTCTTTTGATATGAAGTGAGTCTCTCGTAGGCAGCAAATATGTGGGTCTAATTTCTTTATCTGTTCAGCCATCCTGTATGTCTTTTGATTGGACCATTTAGTTCATTTACATTTAAAGTAGTTATTAATGGTTATGTAGTTATTTCTCTTTTATTGTTTCCCAATTGCTTTTGTAGTTCTTCTCTGTTCCTTTTGAAACTTTTGCTCTCTTCTCTTGTATGTTGATGAACTTCTATAATGTTATGTTTGGATTATTTTTATTTCTTGAATATCTTTTATAGATTTTTGGCTTGTAGCTACCGTGTGTTTAATATACCAAGCAATTTTTATAGCAGTCTATTTTAAGTTGATGGTCACTTAAGTTAGACAACATTCTAAAACTACTACAATTTTACTCACCCCCACAATTATGTTTTTGCAATTATTTTTGCTTCTTTTGTGTGTGTGTTTATGTATTTTCCTTCATTTAGTGGTGTAGTACACATGATCTTCCTACTATTGTCTTTTCTTTGTACTAACTTTATATTTGGTTGGTTCACTGCTTTTACTAAATGTCTGCATTTGCCAGTGAAAATCTTTTTTCTATATTTTCTTATTCATATTTTTTATCTTTTCTTTTCTTCTTAAAGAAGTTCCTTTAACATTTCTTGTAATACTGGTTTGGTGGTGATGAACTCCTTCAGCTTTTTCTTGTCTGGGAAGCTCTTTATCTCCCCTTTGATTCTAAATGATAGCCTTTCTGGGACAAGTAATCTTGGTTGTAGGTCTTTGCCCTTCATCACTTTGAATATTTCATGCCAGTCCCTTTTGGCCTGCAAAGTTTCTGTGAAGATATCATCTGACAGTCTAATGGGAGCTTCCTTGTGCAAAACTAACTGCTTTTCTCTTGATTTTGTAAAAGACTTTCTCTTTGTCTTTAATCTTTGGCATTTTAGTTATGATGTGTCTTAGTGTGGGCCCCATTGGATTTATCTTGTTTGGAACTCTCTGTGCTTCCTAGACTTGCATGTCTGTTTTCTTCTCCAGGTTAGGGAAGTTTCCCATCATTATTTCAAATTGGTTTTTAATCCCTTGCTCTCTCTCTTCTCCTTCTGGTACCCCTGTGATGCGAATGTTGGTACACTTGGTGTTTTCTAAGAGGTCCTATAAACTATCCTCATTTGTAAAACTTTTTTTTCTTCTTTTTGTGTCACTTAGCAAGAGCTATAAGGCACGCTGAGGCTGGCCACTGCTTATTTGGTGTGTGTGGGCCCTTGGGAGGTTTTGGGAAAGTCCACAGCATGAGTCAAGGCAGGCTCCTTGTTTGGAGGTGCCACTGGAAGAGTCTTGGGCCAGGTAGGCAAATTAGATGAGGCAGGATCTCAGGAAATCTCCAGGGTGGGGCAAATGTTGTTAGCCAAATTAATGGAGAGTAAAAGTTTGGTGCTCATTTGAGTTGGGCCAGCTGGGTGGGAGGGGAGCTCCACAAAGGAATAATGGTGCCTGCCTGTGCCTCTGTTCCCAGAGACAGTTGCTCAGACACCTGCCCCTCAGCCTTCACCCTGAAGTTAGTCAATTTAGTTCCACCCCATATGCCCCTGGTGCTTCTCGAGCTGCTGCTCTTGTGCTGGAGCTTAGAACAAGTGAATTTTTTAGCATGCGAGTCTGTGCCCAGTCCCCTTAAGAGGTTCACCTCAGGCTGCAGCAACCCCCTCTCCTTCTTGGACATGATACCTGTTGGTTTTTATAGCCAGCTGTCATGGGGACTTCTCTTCCTGGCCCTGGTGCCCTGAACTGGGGAGCCTGGTATAGGACTGGGCCCCTTGCTCCTCAGAGGGGACCTCCATAGCTGAGATATCCCTCCTATTTCTTAACTGCCACACATGGGTGTGGGACCTGCCAATTTTGCATCTCTGCCCCTCCTACCAGTGTCAGCATGGCTTCTTCTTTATATCTTTAGTTTTAGGACTTCAGTTCAGCTAGACTTCAGGTGTTTCTCAATGATGGCTGATCTACAATGTAGTTTAATTTTGAGGTGGTCATGGGAGGAAGCAAGCACAATGTTTACCTACTCTATATGTTGACCAGAAGTCTAGTGTTCACCTTTTTAACACATGAGAGCCCAAGCAGCCCAACCATGGCAAAGGAGAGGAGAATCCTATGGCCTTCCTCCTTGACTATAACCACAAATATTCATAGTGGGCATGTCCCTCTGTACAGAACTGTCTAAGAAACTAAACCCGATCCGATGATGACACTGCTGCTACTATACTAGAAGCCAAGACCTTTTTAGTAGGAGAATCAAAAGCAGTAACAGGAGGGAAAGTGGTTTTAACTACAGAGCATTAGATAACCGTGCACAACCATCTATCCCTCTGGTTCCCAGGCCTCCTCCACACCACATTCCCAGTGTCCCACTTTGAAACCTTAAGGCTGAAGAAACCTAGGCTCTGCCCACACTCAGCATTTTACCCCCTTTTAGTCATTTGTATATTTTGTACCCATGCCCAGCCGCCCTGGAGAATGAGAACAGATGCTCAGTCTTCATTACATGCCCACCCACCATGCCCACCAGTACTCAGCATGAGATTTGAACATAGTAGGTCCTCCCTAAATTTGTGAAAAGCAAAATAAAAGCATTTGATCTATAACCAAGAACTTCATAGCTACATTCATCCTCTCCCAAGTATTACAGCATTATATTCATATTGTTATTATTGAATCAAAATTTTAGTCTTTCAGAATGAATTATGTTTTGTTAAAATTAATAATGACAGGCTGTGTTTTTATACACTACTGAAATGTGTAAGACAATTGGGAGAAGAGGGCTTCCTTTCCTGAGTTGATTCATGTCATATAATGAGTCTATTAAAGTTAAACCATGATTTTCAGTGAAATTAAAATTTTCCAGCAAGCAACTCTCTCCATTCTATTTAACGATCCCAGTGACTCAAGCAAACCACACCAGTGTTGCTGTGGCAGGAATGAAGGGTACTGGGTCTGACAGATCCCATACTTAACCCTTAAGTGAGCAGTAGCATTTGGTTTGGGAAGGGAAATCCAGCTCTCTCTTCTCAACAGAAATGGTACTCAGCTGAGAGCCATTTTATCACTTCCAGAGAACCCTACAAGTAAGTGAGAGAAGAAATGAAGGCAGGTGGGGAATTAAAGAAAGAGGAGCGTAAATTAAAGTAAGCGAGAACGTAAATATTTCAGGAAATTGAGCAACCTAAGACTGCTGAACAGAATATTTGACCTGGGGAAGACCAAGGCTACCCAGGTGCCTGCAAGAACATGGAGCGGCCCTGACGGGTGGTTTTTTTTTCTTCCAAAGGGATAAATAAAATCTCTACTGCTTAAAGTAGTAATGACATGTGTCTTTAGTATCGGGAGAAATGTTTCATATTTCACTTAAAGATTATTAGTTGACAAATGTTTTACTTATCTGTAAAGTGGCTGGTTCTTGCACTGTTACCATGTCGAACTTTTAAAATTTGTGTTTCTCATGCATAAAGGAAGACCTAACCTCTTACACCAAATGTTTCCCTTAAGAGGTTTTCTAGTTCCTTCATAGTGTTCATTCATTCATTCAACAAACATGGATTTAGCACCTACAGCGTGAACAGAGGAGGCTTAAAAAACAGTCCCTGACCCCTTGGAGTTTACTGCTTGGAGAATTCCATTGGCATTCTTGGTAACACAGCCACATCTAGAGTAGAAACCGAAAGGCAGAGTAGCCTGAGAGGGAGAAGGCTGCCCGCATGAGAAATGCCACTCGGCCAGCCTCTCCCTCAGGCTTCTGTTCCCAGTGCACTGACTCTCCAAGTGTTGTCAAAGGAATTGGCACATCCCACAGAGGTGAGCACTCCCGGGGTTCTATGATTCTGGGCCCTGAGGCTTTGAGACGCTGTTGTTTGTGAGGTAGGGTCACAACACGGTATGTGATGTGGCACCAGGAACCCGATTCCTTCTTCTGGATGACTCACTTCCCACCATCTCCAGCTTCTCCTGGGTTTTAGCTGCCGTGTTGCTGTTAGCCAACATAGGGTACTTGGGGGCTTTCTGTCAACTTGAAAGACTTCCTTTCCTTCGGCCAGTTTGGTCCTGCAGATCTTGCTATGAAGCCAACAGGCAGGCTGTGAACAGTCCGAGCGCAGCCAGCCCTTTTTTGAAAAGCCCTGTGGAACTAGGTCATCGGGTTGGCCGTGGTTCTTCCGCAGACAAGGCCGTGCTGCGACTTCACGCACACTCACTGCCTGTGGAATACCAAACTAGTTTCCAAACGGAATAGTTTCCAATGAGGACTTAATGGGGGTTTTTCGTTTGAAATAGATTGAAAACAAGCCATTTCCTACTCTCATTTCAAACAAATTTTGGTCCAATTATTTTCCTTTTTTTAACATAAAGTTAAATGGACTGTTCTGCCCATCCCTGACTGAGCTGCACCGTGATTTCTCTTGATTATGCTTTTATGCTGTGAATCGTAAGGCTCCGGAGACATAATGGACGTCTGTGGGAGAGTGGCAGCAATTTTTTGAATTCTGCCAGTACTTGTCAGCTTTCACTGTGGGGCCTGCTGTGCAGGAAGAAAGCACCCCACCAACAGAAAAAAATCTGCCAACAGACCTGCACTCTCCGCTGCCTCGTGGGGGCTGGCACAGGGACGGGCTCCGCTGCAAGTCTGCGGAGGGCATGCTCCCAGCCAGCGAAGCCAGTTTCCACCCGTCAGCCCTCCTCCCCCTCTTCTGCAGCCATTAGCTTTGTGTGGTGGTGAGGGTTTCTTTCTTTCTTTTTTTTTTTTTTTCCTAGTCTCATTTTTCCTAGTTTTACTTGGACCGTGGCCTGGGGGAAAGGAGCTCCTGGCACCCTGCCTCTGCTCTGTCCTTTGCCTCCAGCAGCCTAACAAAGTGGAAACTAGAAGGCCCCACAGCCCTTCTTCTTGGGTGGTGGGTTATTTGTCGTTCTTTTTCGTTGGTGGAGGTGGTGGACGTCATCCTGGATTTGCAAAAGCTTCCAGAGAACTCGGGAGAAGAAAGAACCTCTTGCTCCCAGCTCTGTCTTTGGTGAGGTCAGCTCCCCCGCCTGCAGGTGTGCGGGGAGTCTGCTGGGCCGGGCCTTTTCGTGGGAACAGTCTCCGCTCTCCTCCAGCAGTGCCACGAAGTTAACGAGCCCCACCGGAGGCAAAGGCCTCTTCCCCGCTGCCAATGGGCAAGTTCAAAATGCTGTCCTGGTTCTGGGGCCTCCTTCCCTCCCACCCAGATGTCTTTGGTGCAGGAGCGGCCAAGGCTTTGGCTTTAGGGAGGGGGGGCCCTTTGCCCTCTGTGATGGCTCCTCCCTTGGGTTTCCACCAATTCTCAGTATTACTTTGGGAGTTGCTCAGTGTTGCTCTTCCAGTTCATTGTGGGGCTCCCACCCTCCCACACGTACCTGGCAGAGAGGCACCACCTGCTTGTTCTGGTGAGGCAGACATATCTCAAATCAAAACACCACCCAACGTCTCCCTGTGGTGCCACTGCCAGCCTCTCCCTTTGACCTCATGAGTAAGGTGAGGTGCACAAGTGGCAGGTGACTTCCTTAGCGTGACAGAATGTCAGAGTTGCTTAACATCAGGAGAGGTTACCTATTGCAGGCCTCCACCTTTGCAAATGTCGTCAACATTACCAGGGAGAGATGGTCTGGCCTCTGCCTGGACCTCCTGTGCTGGAAAACTTAGCCCTGAGCAGGTACCTGAAGGACCCCGCGACGCGTATAAAATCTCCTGCTATAAGAAGTGAGTCTATTCCTTCCTTTCATTGTTCTGCCCCTCCCGGTGCCACAGACTGACTCCAGTCTCCTTGCTGTCTATTATTCCTCCAGACATTTGAAAGCAGTTACCTATTTCCAAGAATTTCTTCTCTAGACCTATGCTCAGTCCTTTCAAATATTCCTCATATTTCTTGGTTTCACAACCCTATGTCATTTTGTTACTCTCCTCTAGACATGCTCTGGTTTGTTAATTCCTAGGTTGAGCAACCCAGAACGGGTGAGGGACTGCCCTGCTTTGGCAGAGTCCTTGCCACCTTTTAGTGGTATTGGCTTTTCTGGCGGTTTTACCAAAAGCATTTGTTGACTCCAAACTTAATTTGAGTGTTCACATAAATAACTGTTTAGCATGTGTGCTCCACTTACACATGAGTATTTGCTATTTCTGAACCTATGTGCAAACTACATTCATTCCTAATTAAAGGTCACCTTATCAGGATAAGATGGAATTTACCTATCCCTTTAGTCTGTTAAGATGTAGATCTGTGCTATATGATATAGACTACCACTTTTAGCTTCATGTCATATGAAAATTTGTTTCAACTACTATGTGCCAGACTTTGTAGTGGGGTGCAGCAAGGAACAAAACGGGCACAGTTACTACCCTCAAAGAATTTACTGGGAAAGACAACACATGGGAAGCATAGAGGAGAGGTGCCCACAAACCCCAGCTTCTGGGGAATGTAGCATTTGTGAGTTGGAGTCAGCCAGACGGGAGCTAGGGACTGATGTTCCAGGCCGGAGGGACTGCATACACAGAGTGTGAAAGGTGACAAAAAGCGTGGTGTCGGCAGCAGCCTGTCATCAGATAGTGCCCTTGGTCCTCATCATTTGCTAATACAAATGTGGAACCTGAGAGGGTGAAGGAAATTCCCATCAGAGACCTTCATCCTGTCCCTTTGCGCACATCAAACATTTATGAACTCACCTAATTGCATTTCTGTCCCAGCTACATTTCTCTATCTTGACCATTTGAATTGCATGTGAAAGCTCATTTATATCCCACTGAACACAGGTCTGATCTGTCTACTTCATTTTCCAAGTGTATCAATCTCGTCCCCTGTGAGGAAAATCTTGTTCTGATGACTTGTTCTCCATAGCTCACGTTGGCCTCCAGCGAGCACCCTTTCCCTCCCTAGGAGCTCAGCTGCCGTCCTGCTTATCTGCTTTATTTTCTAGGTCACTGGTTAGAGTTGTACCTAGAACCCCACTGTCTAAACTCCTTGTCCAGAGATCTTTCCTTTCCACCGTCTGTCCCCCCTACAGCCCATCTTTTAAGAGCAGACCCCACACAAGGTTCTTCCTGAGAACATTCACTCAGCCCCTGCCGTGGGGTGTAGGAGCCAGCGTGCCGGGCAGCAGCCCCCGCACTGAGTATAGAACGAGGTGCCCTATTTCTAGACACTGCCCCAGGCTGGCTGCCTGCCTTTCATGCCCTCAGAAAGCCTCTGGAGTAAACAGCTTGTGTGATGCTTAAGTGAACGGAACACCCTGCCATTTCTTCTCTGCTTTGTTTGAATTTAGTGGGAAGTATTCTTGCTCCCCTTTAGTAGATGGGGCTCAAAGACAACAAGAGACATGGCCTACGTCCCCCAACTCTACTAAGTGGCTGAGCCCTGGTGCCCCAAAGGACTCCAGGTGTCTCCCCTCTCCTTCTTATATCAATGATGCCATCACTCCCTGACCTCTCCCCTCTCCACAATGCGGCTGAGTGATCGGGTAAGAAAATATAAATAAAAGGAAAGGAAAAGAGAGATTAAGTTCCAAGCACTAAGTAGGCAAGACAATTGAGCACTAAAGCCATGCTACAGACTTTTACATCATTTTCCTGACACTGTGCTGAAAAGGAACATGGACGAGTGACACCCAACAGTCTCTGGGCTTCAACCGACTATCTTGTCGAAACAAGCCCAGCAGGAGCTATTCTAAGCATGATGACAGGATCAGAATTCAGTAGCGTTTCAGATGTGCTTTTAGATCCAAATAGAGGATTGTTGTAAAGAGCTCTATGAAAATGGTTTAAAATAACAAGCTTGAGGAGAGAGGGCTGCAGAAGCACAAACCTGAGGTGTTGCTCCAGCCCGAGCTTGCTCACTGCCCACTAATTAGGGTTCGTTGAGTGCCCCACTGCACCAGGCCTAGCATTACCTTGGGGTTGCTCCTCGGCTCAGGGATCTCTTCCCACTGAGGGGTGTTAACTCTTTAGATCCTTTACACGTGAATTACAAAGGAGCAAAGCTAGATGTTTTCTTAATGGTTATAGAGTGTGTTGGTGGACTAGTGACAAAGACCATCTCTGTTTTAAACTTGTAGAGTCTTTGAAGTCTACTAGAACTGCAGAGTCTCTGCAAGAGCAAAGGAACAAGTGTTGTCTCTGTCAGTCCTTGGTGAATTAAACCTTGAGACTTCATAATTAAAATGGATTTAACAGAGGCAGGGGAGCTCGGATATCTGCCCCAGTAAGCAGGCATCTTCTGTTAGTAGGAAAGTGTGTCCTTTGTATTTAAACAGTTTCTCCAAAAGGCTCTAAATGAGATTTGGGACTTAAACAAGATTTGGTGTGATTTGCTAATTACCCAAGTTACTATTACCTGATTAACACAGGAATCCTAATAGTCCGCTGCTGCGCCTTTCTTCCCGGTGCCAGGAGGCTTGACGTCTGTCACCTGTTCACTTGGAGGCATTTTAATTAACCCAAATTATGTATGTCTTCTCTACTTCTTGATTTGGTGCCTGGATTTTGTATTTAAAAGTTAATAACTACCTAAAGGAGATTTGCTGCCAAAATAAAAGGAGTGAAAGCCTGACAAATCTGTCGCTGAGAATCAGGTGGAGATTGTGTTTATCACAAGGAGTTAGCCTGGGAAATGATACGCTTGATACCAGGAGGGCTTTCTAGTGACCAGACACAGGCATTGCTTTGCCTTCTTAGCCACCTTGCTAAGGCCAATGACAGTCGTGATATAACTCGAGACACTAAATTTCTTTCTCAAGATCACATAGGAGGCCAGGCCTACAGTTGGGATTTTAAAAATAATGATAATAGTAATGATGATGGCATTCCTCTTTGACCATTAGAAGGCTATGTTGACTTGCATCTCAGAGGTGGGGGTTCAGTGTGATCAAGTCATCTAGGTTAGAGGCTCAGCAGGTTTCCCTTGGGATCTGCTGGCTTTGGAGTATTCTGGGCTCTGTACAGCAGCTGGTGAGTTGTCTCCCTCAAGTAAAGATGGCTCGTTTGGTTCTGAGTCCTGAAGGCTGTCTCTAGGTACCCTATGTACTGAAAGGGGTGAGTCCAATCTTGGGAGCCTGAGGCTGATGTGCTTGGTGGCCAGACTCTTCTCTCCAAAAGTGGGGTCCTGCTTCTCCACCCAGACCAGATGGCGAGTCAGGAGATGGACAGCTGAGGGGTATTCTCTGAGCCAGTGTGCCCTGGCCTACCCATGAAAGTGAGGCGATCCCTCAGCTGGGCCATGCTGAGAACAGAGGACACTCCCGGGCTTGCCTGTTCTGTGTGTTCGGTGGGAAGGTCCCACGCTGTTCAGGTTCCCTGCGTGTTTAAGGGAATATCCGCCTGAGGCCCACCCAGGCCGCTCATCCGTGTGAAGCGATTAGCTCCTCCAGGCCCGAGGAAGCCGCTGGGTGATGGCTCCATCCGAGCCCTCCGAGTGGAGCCCGTGCCCTGGGAAAGGGAGCCTCACCGACCTTGCGGAGGAGCAGATTAACCCTGGGAAGCCGCCCCTTCGTGTCTGACCAGGCGCATTCCCAGTGCAGGCGGCAAAGTGTTTTTGACCTCCCAAGTTAACATCTGTCTCTGTCTCTGTCTCAGCCACGCCTTAACCTCTGGAAAGAGATAGTATCTATGGCCAGAGGACCGTTCTCAGAAGGTTTACCTCTGCCTGTCCTCACAGGGACATCTCATGATCTCAGAGCTGTTTACATTTCCACTTTTGCACCTCAGGATATTATAGTCAGTTCCTCTAAGCCTTTGTATGTGGCCTGAGGGAAGTGGGTAGGGGTAGACATGAAACAAGGTTGGCCAGGAGTTAATAGTTGTTGAAATTGTTACATGAGAGTTTACTAAACCATCCTGTCTACTTTTATAGATGTTTGAAATTTTCTGTAATAAAAAGTTAGGAACAGATAGGGCTATCAAGTGCCTGTGGCAGTAGCCTCCCATGCCAGAGTGTAAGTAATGAGTGAATGAAGGCTATCTGCTCGGAACAGTAACCAAAATTAAAATGTAGGTACAGATCAGTGAAGACACCGGTACAGGGCTCATTTTTAAAGTTTCAGCACAATACATGTTTATTATAAAAAATACTCAAGTATAGCCAGGGAGCGCCATGGTAGATGGTTTGATGTCTGAAGCCCTTTTGGTGGGTAACGCCAAGAAACGTACATTCGTGCAGCCTAATTTTATTTCATTAATTTTTTAAATTTTGGCTTTACTGAAGTGTAATTGACAAATAAAATTGTAAGATACATAAAGTGTGCGCTGTTTTCATTTGAAATTACGTGCATAGTGTGAAAAGATCTGGTTAAGTAACACATCCATCACCTCACTTCATTGATTGATTGATTGCTTGATTGATTTTGGTGAGGACTTTTAAGTTCTACTCTTAGCAAATTTCTTATGCAGCCATGAGAAAAAATAGAATTCTGCCATTAAAGACCACATAGATGGAGCAGGAGGGCATTGTGCTGAGTGAAATAAGCCTATCAGGGAAAAACAAGAACTGCAGGACTACATGGCATCACTTGCATGTGGAACCTAAAAACAAACAGATAAACAGATAAACAGCAGAAAAGTGGTTGCCAGGGACTGGGGGGAGGGAGGCGGCAGAAAATAGGGAAAGTTGGTGAAAGGGTGCAGCTTTCAGCTGTAGGGTGAACAAGGCCTGAGGATCTGTGTAACACATGGGACTGCAGTTGAGAGAGCTTAATTTTAGATTTTGTTTTCTCATGTGCTGTTGTTTTTTGTTTTGATTTCTTTTCAAATGAGATTCTATTATACATATTACTTATCAGCTTTTCTAACAGTTTTGTTCAGATATAACTTATATGCCATAAAATTCACCAGTGCTAAGTGTGCAATGCAATGATTTATAGTAAATTTACAATGTTGTGTAACATCACAATTCTGGTTTTAGAACATTTTTATAATGTCAGTAAAATCCCTCATGCCCATTTGCAGTCAGTTGCCATCATCGACCCCAGTGCAAAGCGACACTAATCTACTTTCATCGCTGTAGATTTGCCTCTTCTGAACATTTTGTATAAATGGAATCATACAATATGTAATCTTTTCCATCTGGCTTCTTTTACTTAGCATAATGTTTTGAGGTTCACCTGTGTTGTAACGTGCATCTGTAGCTTACTCTCCTTTATTGCTGAATAGTATTTCACTGAATGGATATACCATTTTTGTTTAGTAATTCACCGGTTAATGCACATTTGGTTCCACTCTTTGGCTACTATTAATAATTCTGCCATGAGTATTCATATGCAAATCTTTGAGTGGGCATGTTTTCATTTCTCATGCTAGATACTTAGGAATGAGTTGCTGGATATGCAATAAATTATTGTTTAAATTTTAAAAAGATATTTCCATACTATTTTCTGTAGTGGCTGCTGTGCCATTTTACATTCGCCCAGTAATGTGTGAGGGTTCTGATTTCTCCACATCCTCACCAACATTTTTTATTGTCTTTTGATTATAGCTGTCCTAGTGGATATGAAGTGCTATCTCGTTGTTTTAATTTGCATTTTCCTAATGACTAATAATGTTGAGCATCTTTCCACATGGTATTAGCCAGATCTTCTTTGATGAAATGCTATTCAAATCTTTTGCCCATTTTTTTTTTAATTGGGTGGTTTGTGGTTTGTTTTCTTATAATTGACTTTTAAGTGTTCTTTATATATTCTGGATACAAGTGTTTTATCAGGTATGTGATTTGCAAATAGTTTGTCCTAGTCAGTGGCCTGATTTTTCATATTTATAACATGTCTTCTAATTTTGTTAAGTGCAAAGATTTTAGTTTTATGAAATCCAATTTATCAATTTTTTCTTTTATGAATCATACTTTAGTTGATGTATCTAAGAACGCTTTACCTAATCCAAGGTCATGGAGACTTTCTTCTATGCTTTCTTCTAAACGTTTTATAATTTTAGCTCTTCCATTTAGATCTTTGTGATCAAGTTAACATTTGTGTATGTTGTGAAGTAAGAGAGAGTTTAAATTAATCTTCTTGCATGTGGATATCCAGTTGTCCCAGCACCCTTTTGGTAAAAAGACTATCATTTCCCTATTGAAATGCCTTGGCACTTTTGTCAAAAATCAATTGACCATGTACAGGGGTTGGCATAAGTAGGTTTACAGTTATAATACAAATAAATAATACAAGAATTAATAAATAGTAATACAAGAATAGAATAAACTATGTTTCACATACTCATGACTATAAACCTACTTTTGCCCCACTCTATATATAAAGGTTTGTTTCTGGGCTCTAATTTCTGTTAGAACGATACATCTGTCCTGGGTCTTGATTACTATAGCTTTATAGGATGTTAAGAAATTCGCAACTGTGAATCCTCCAACTTTATTCTTCTTTTTAAAGATTGTTTTGACTATTGTTAACATTTCCATATAAATTTTAGGATCATCTTGTCAATTTCTGCAACAACAACAAAAAAGTCTGTTGGGATTTTGATAGAGACTGCATTTAATCTACAGATCAATTTGGGCAGAATTGTCACCTTAACAACATTGAGTCTTCCAAGCCATGAATATGGAATGGCTTTCCATTTATTTAGATCCTCTTTAATCTTGCCCAAAATCATTTTGTAGTTTTTTGCGTACAAGTCTCTTGCTTCTTTTGTTAAATTTATTACTAAGCACTTATGTCTTTTTGATGTTATTGTGAGTTTGTTAGTGGGAATTTTTAAAATTTATTGCCTTGTTCGTTGTTGCTGTGTGGAAATTGAGTTGATTTTTATATAGTGATCTTATATCCTATGAATTTGACTAATTTGTTTATTAGTTCTAGTAACAAACTAATAGTTGTTTGTGGATTCCTTGGGATTTTCTATATATAGATCTTGCCATTTGTGAGTAAACATGGTCTTGCTTCCTCTTTTCCCATATGGATGCCTTGTTTTCCTTTTCTTGCCTGATACAAAATTTAAGAAGTAAAACTCACAAATGCCTTGGCAATTTTTTATGATTTCACCTATAATACAGACGAGGGGACAATAGCCAACTTTGCAATTCCAAGTGAACCTTAGGAAGACGGAGGGAAGAACTGGTCACTGCTCTAGCAGAGGAGTTAAAACACCACTCTGCATAGTACTTGTGGTTTTATGATTTTCCTGTTAGTGGGTGGTTCTTTCAGCAACCTGGCCAGAGCAGACATTAAAACCCTTGAAACAAGCATGAAAGAGCCCTGAGTCGGCAAAGATAGATGCCACACATCCCCCAAGCTCATTTATGAAACCCACTGAAAAATGTCTGATCTACACAGAACTTCATCTCCAAGCCTACACATACTGTTTTAACAGCATGGGTGTTTGGTTTTCTAGGGGTTTTCTGGTTTGGGTTGGGTTGGGTTGGATTGGGTTGATTTGGGTTGGTTTGGTCTTTTTGTAGTGTGCTTTAGGAAAGGTATTGGAGAAGAGACAAACCAAAGAACACCAAAAAGTGAAAAATGGTGCTAACAGTAGGGAAGAAATGGAAAAAGAATTAAACATTCCATATATATATAATTTCCTGGACACCTACTAATGCAGGCCTTGTGCTCAAGAGCTTTAAAGCACCACTGGCAAGCTAATTGAAGGCAACTTCCCAGTCTTGGTAGGCGATGAGGGATTGGCCAAGCCAGCCAAAAATCCAGTGACTCCATCGATTTCTTTTGTGGCAGATGGATCAAAGTGTAATTCTTTGTAATTTTTCTTATGAAACTCTAGCTTGTTAGAGTTAACCCATTGGTCTAGTCTTTCAGGATCTCTTTGGATTCTGATTCTGGTTTCTGAGATAAAGATTAATAACTAAGCTGGGCAGTTATTTCTCACAGTGATAACCTTGTGTCTTCACAGAAGTTAAAGCTCATTTACTGCAGATTGAACATATCACCTCCCATAGTTTCTTCAAAAGATCCTCATCAAGGAATAGCAGAAAAAGGTTATACAGTAACAAAGTAAAAACCTACCGTATAGCAGGCTTCTTGCTGTTGGAGTGGGAATTTACAGGTAAACAAGGGAGGAGGCTTAATCCACGTGGGAATAGATTGGCATTGGAGACCATCAGTATGAACTCATGTTTAGCTTAATATAGGTACAGATGATTGCAAATAGAACTATTTATAGATCTGTGTTATACAAAGGTTAGTAAACCCACATTTATCTCTATGTACTGTCAGCTGAGAGGGCTGAAAAGAAAGGACACCCCAGCAGCAGTAAACACACCTTCGTCCAGATCTTGGTTTCTAATACCATTCTCCAATAAAAGGAAAAATGGCTTTTAAGGGAAATGGCTGATTCTAGGATTGTGGTGAGAGATATATAAGATGAGCCTGGAGTATTTGGTAGTGCCAGAAAGTAAGGATGTGCTTAAAAAGAAAATTAATGGAGGTATGTCTAAGGATCACAGGAGCAAACTGAAAGAGTTACTAAGGGCTACCCTTGAACAATTTGAGTGAAACAATAAATAAACTAGCATTGGATTATAACCGAAAGTATAAAATAAATATTCATGATTTTGTACTGATATAAGTAAATTAATAAATGCAGAAGAGATAAACCTCCCAGGCAGAAGAATTCCAAATAATTTATGTAGATATTCCATCCCCCAATTCCTTAGATTTTGGCTGTGCATAGTGACTTTCTGTCAAAGAATACAGTATGGGGGGAGGGTAACTGTCCAGTGGAGACACCTAACAAACGCGACCTCAGCCTGGTGATCAAGATCAACATCAACAGTCATGAATCATGTTGATAAAATAGCCTCTTGATATTATATGATGAAAATGACACTTTACCTCTGTGATCTTCCTCCCCAAAATCCATAAACTCAGTCTTATTATGAGAAAAACACCAAACAAATTCCAATAGCGGGGCATCCTACAGAATAGCGTAGTACTCTCCCCAAATGTCAAGGTCATCCAAATCAAATCAAATCTGGAAAAACTTCCACAGCCCCGAGGAGCCCAAGGAGACACAACAACTAAATGTAGGGTATTTCCCTAAAGAGGATTCTAGAACAGGAAAAAAAGCCATTCAGTAAAAATGAAAAATATGAATAGAATATGGGCTTTAGTTAATAATAAGGGATCAGTATTGGTTTATTAACTGTAATAGATGTTCTATACTAATGTAAGATGCTAATATTAAGGGAGCAGGGTGTGGGGGGGGTGGGAATGCTTTGTACCAGCTTCTCAACTTCCCTGTCAATATAAAATTGTTCAGCAAAATAAAGCTTCTTTAGAAGAAAAACCAACATATTACCAACTTTGAAAAACCTTAACGGGCTAGGTTTAGCATCAGTTATCTGGGATATTTATTTGTAAGGAAACCTTCCTTTATGGTGATGGATAAGTGAAGCGCTGCTGAGTTATCTCTGCCTCTCTGAGCAAGTTAGTGTCTCAAAGAAAAGACGAGAAGGAAGGGGTGGGGAGCAGGGAAAGAAAACTCACGTGTGTCTATGCGTGTATGTATAGCTAAACGAGAAGGAAAGGTGAACTCTACGTTGTTAAACCTCGGCATGCAACTTAATCTAATTTGTAAGCAGTTTCGGTAGAAACTCACGAGGATTTTTGTGGTTGTTGTTAAAGAGAAAAAGTAGTTTCAAGCATTATTAAGCTTCTTTCCCCTCCCAGAAGCTAAGAAAACCATCTGTGAGAACCTGTTTGCATGTTTGTTTTCTACAATAAAATGCAAAATACTTCTTCCTGTTAGCGGATTATACCATATGTCTCTCCCTGTAACAAAATCAGCATGTTTATTAATGAACCCAATCAGAGCAAAGATTTAGAAAGATTTAAGGAACTGAATTTTCCATTCAATATTTCAGCAAAAGAAACTTCTGGTTAGACATCGCCGTTGTGCTTGGAAAGGAGAAGCTTTGTTTTTGCTTTGAAATCCACTTAGTTGGCGGGAAAGGAGAGCCTTTGAAAACAATATTATTATTTTTAAGTCTGCCTTTAAGATTGGCCCTTCCTTTCTGATGATTCCCCTGCTGATTTAGCCACAGTTTATATGTGATTAATATTTAATTTGATCAGTTTCATTTTTCCAGGCAGACTAATTAAAGTGCCCGATGGCCCACGTCCCCCACATCTGAGCGCAGTCCCAGGCCTGTGGGCTTTCTGGAGTGACAGGAAGAGATGGAGCTGTTTCAGCCACCTCGGCAAAGCGGCCCAGGGCACCTCTAATGGAAACATTGGAGTGTTTGAGGGCCAGCCCCCCCTGGCAGTCCTGTTGACCATCTGAATAGTCGAGTGGATTGGTGGCATCATGGGTGACACGGTGCGTCAGAGAGAAGTCCGACCTAGCACTAACAAGACTCAGATACCGGAGGCCTGGAGCAAATGACTTCTCCTCTGTAGGCCCTAGTTTGCTCCTCGAGGGTATCAGCCCCGCCGTTCTTGTACCTCTGAACTTGGGGAAGAGTGGATTGGTGCAGAGACCATAAGCAGTGGGAGTCCTGAAAGCCTGACATTGGGCAGGTTTTAGGGTAGATGTTCAGTTCTGCCATTCAGCCTCCAGCCAGGCTTTCTTTATACTTGATGGCGTAGACAGAGCCCACAAACTTGGTTCTCATTTTATTGCATTTCTTTCTTCATGTATCATGGCTTCTTAGAAATCTTGTAAGAAAATGAAACACATGACCAAGGACACAACTTAAAGAGGGAAAGTGATTGATGAGCCCTTGGAAGGAGCAGGGCAGGCTGTGGGCCACCGGGAGGTCGGCCAGCATGACCCCTCAGCCTCCTTCAGGGGTCTGTTGGCAGCGGCTTTGTGCCGTTATCACAGCACGTACAGATCTCAACAAGGCAGCTACCAAGTACCAACTCTGTTCTTGTAGACAACACAGAAAAGTGTTTCCTGTCCTAATGAGAACAGGGAGGCGATTTGGGCAACTTTGGTGACTATGGAAAGAAATATTTTACATTGGGGCTAGAACAGGGCAGACAGAGCTAACTGTGTACAAGCTAATGATTTGTGAAAGGATTTTGAAGGTTGTATTGGGATACCTCATGACTGTTCCACTGCCCCATCTCTGGGATGGACACTTATTAATAGCCCCCAACCAAACCAAGTCCCCCAAACGCCCTGCCATCCAAGGAAAAACACACACATTGACAGACTGCATGTCCTCGAGGAGAACTCTGCGGCCCCCGGATACTCTGGTATCTCCTAAGTTTTCTCTTACCTCGGTGCTTTCTCTCACCAGAGGAGCTGGCCTGGAGGTAGGAAGATGCTTAGCAATGAAGTCTGCTGCCCTGTGTGGCCAGACCAGAGGGAAGTCAGGGGCTGCAGAGGCTGAGAGGCTGTCCAGGAGCCAGGGCCGTGTGGCTGATAACAGCCACCCACCCGCCCACTGACGGTCTGCACGCCGAGTTCCGAGCGAGCGCCAAGGGGCAGCCCAGATGGACAGTGGGCAGCTGTCACGTTTGACAGCTGGCCTCCAGTGATGAGAGGCGGTGCCCAGGAGGCATGGTTGAAGCTCTGAGCCCATGTGAACTGACTTTGTTCTATTCCACCACTGTAGGGTTTTTTGGTTCAATTTAGTAAATATTCACTGGCTTCTGTTCTTGCCAGGTAGCAGAGCTTGACACTGTGAATGCAGAGATGAATAAACGTGCCCTTACCTAATGGAGAAACAGACCTGAACAACTAAATGTTGTTCATTATGGTAGATACTAGATTACCTGGGAGGAACAGTGGAGATAGACAAGACATGGATTGTCCCAAGTGTGTGGTTAGAATAGCACAATCCAGCTTCCCAAGTCACAGCCAATCAAAACCAAGACCCAGCTGGAGGAGACATTCCTGTGTGGTCATTAGAGCAGCATTTCCATTCTTCCAAGGAATGGTAAAAGGTATAACTGTGGAAATGATTCCATGAGCTAATAAGATTAGGAAATAGTGGGTTAAATAAAGTTAGACATTTGCTTTCATTGCAGGTTGTTTTTAACTGCAGGACTTCTCAGAGCCTTAAGTATGCTAAGCATACTTCATGAATATCCAAGAGAAGGATATGGTACTGAATGTACTGACTTGGGAGCCTTTTCCCATAGAGTATATCTCCTTGGACCTGGAGCCCTTGTGTCCTTGGATCCTGGCACTGTGTCCTGTCTCTCATTACTTCTCTCAAGCTCTGGACCCAAATGGCCAACTTCTCACCACATATCTCTGTGTAATTATCTCCAACTCAATAGTATATCTAACTTTTTACCATTTCCCCATACACCATATTCCTTTAACTAACTGTCATTTTAAGTGCTGCTGGTGAACTCCTACCCATCCTTCAAAACCCAACTTAAATGTCTCCCCCTTGCTTGCTTTCTCCCCCGTTCTCTCAGAAGACTTTGTACCTACCTCCAACATGTCACACTGGCATTGTGGCCCTTGGTATGGGTTTAGTGAAGTCAAGGACTGAGCCTTATTTATGTTTCATTCTCCTCACTGAGCAGAGTGCAGGGCAGGTGGTAAGTCTGTTAAGTTGGATGCCTGTGTCTCATTCTAGTCATGCCTGCGAACAGAGGGGAATTCATCTTTAATGCCACATCTGGCTTTACAGCAGAGGCCTGAACCTGCTGGTTTTCCCTGCTGGCTAGGGCTTGCAGGCACCCAGGGCTGAAGGCCCTCCGAGGCTCCTGGGGAGGCCACAGGGGCCTCTGGCTGCAGCTGCCTCTTGGCCTTGAGCCAGCCGGTGCTCCCAGCCCACAGGCCTTGCCTGGTGGAGGTGAGCAGGGGGCCCACCCTCTCCTCCCCACCTTGGCTGAGTCACGTTGATATTCTGGCAGCATAGCCAGGCTTGTTATTGAGCACATGCTTTGCAGATTAGCCTGTTTGTATAGCCAATCGAACATGTGCTCCATTAAAAATTAAAGCATCCTGTTTTAAGGATGGAGCAGGAGACATCAGCTGCCACTGTGTAGCAGACATGCAAAGCCCCAGAGCCCATTACCATAGGTTACAGCAAATGTTAATCAGTGCCAGTGCAGTTAAATAATGCAGTTTGTGCAGATGGCAGCTATGACATCTCCTCACAGATGTGTCCTCAAGTCCCGGAGGTTGCTGTATCACAGGAGTTGTCGGAAGCAGTCAGATCTGATGCTGACTGTCAATATCACCTTTTGTGTTTGTGTGCATCCACCAGCCAGCCGAGAGGCGACGGGCAGGAGGACTCCAGGTCTTACTCCAGCAGCCCTTCCAGAAGCTAGAGCAGAGTGTGGGTGAGACTCATAGGAGAGCAGGGCTATTCTGCTAAGTAGCCAAGAACACCCAAAGCAAAGCTCTGAGTCTGTTCCATGAAACCCGCCCCAGCTGCACCCTGTGAGACGTGTCCAAGCCAGGACGAGGGGGAGTGTTCCCACCTTCGCTCTCTGCTGCGCTCTGCTTGTTGGAGGGAAAGAAATGATATGTGCTCTTTTTCCCCGACTTCCACAAGTGCAGGGACAGGCATTGGATCAGAAGTTGGTGTTCCTACTGCTCAAACTGTGCAGATGGCGCCTAATTCTGAGCAGTGATATGCTGTTCCCAGAGCCCAGGCACTTGGTTCTCTGGTCCAGGTGTCCCTACCCTTGGGCCCCTGAACAGACAGTGTATGTAAAATTAAGGAGCAAATCACCATTGGTGCCACCAGCAGTAAGAGGCAACCAGCCTTAGCAGGAAAAGAGCAAACTGTTAAAACCAGACCAGCTCTTCACTCTCCTTTGGTCCTTTACTAGCAGCTTTTTTTTTTTGGGGGGGGGGTGCTTCAGTGAAATACACCTGACATTCACACACTCATGTCGTCGCTGTTGGTAACAGGTACCGTTACCAAATTGACCGTGGCCACCCTCTGTTATCAAGAGAAGATGAAATTAAGCTCAAGGTAATCAAGCATGGGAAATTTTTAGATAGAGAAGCGCGGAAGGTTTCTCTTGATACAGTTAAATGTTTTACTTAAAGGTGTAATCTTCAGCTTTCTGACAAATACACTATTGTAGCCCAGCCCATTCCTGAACACTGCCCAACATGTGAGATGGAAAGGTAGCTATGAGAAAAATCGTGAGAAAGTTTATCCATCTTATTTCTAGATTGTCAAACCAGGCTGTGGCCTTCATTCCTCGGTAAAGCGAATTGCAGCTGTGACTGTGACGTGTTGCTGCGTATAAGCCCCGTAAGCGCACGTGTAGGAATGAGGTGCAGGATCGGGGCCTCTTGCTTTCTTCCTCTTGCCTTTCTTCTACCTAAATAGAGATGCTTTGTTCGTCCTTTATCTTAAAAACCACTCTGCTTTGAAAGCCGTGCATCAGTGATACCACCGCTGCCCTTTCTGCCCCGTCAGTTGCTGACTATTGTAGTGTCTGACTTGCCCCCTCTTTCCACAGAGACTGAGCGTTCACCTGGCAGCCACGGAGCCTCCGGCCTCTGCTCCTGACCTCCTCGCTTCCACCTCAGCCCCGCTCCCACTGCCCCGCCCTCCATCTCCTCACTACCCGGAATGACACCAATCTTAACACTGTGATTCCCAAATCATTGGAGGCAAGGAGGTCTAGAAACTGAGAGCCCAGAACGCTCGAAACCTTCCATTGTCTTCTCTTCACGTTTAAAGTAAAGACCCTTACCCGAGCCTGACACATGCCTACAGCTCGACTTCATCTCCCACCACTCCGCCCAGTCACGCTGGCCTCTGGTCTGTTTTCCGACAAGCTGAGCCAGTGTGCACCTCAGAGGTTTGTTCATCTGCCTGACTCTCTACCCCCATACAGGGTCACTTGGCTTCGGGCCTCTCTATTTAAATGTCATCTCCTCAGAGAGGCCTTCTCTGACTCTATAAAATAAACAACTGTCCCCACATTCCAATCACCTGTGTCTATCTACCTGTCCTGCTTTGCTTTTCTCATAGCACTCAGCCAGCATTCACACGCACACGCACATGCACACGCACACGCACACGCACACGTGTATGCATGCCCCTATTTATTCCCTGTCTCCTCCACTGGATGACAGGGGTTTTGCCTGTTGTCTTTACCACTATATCCTATGTGCCTCTAATGGCCTTTCCTTGGAGAACTAGTTAGTTGAATGAATGAAGGAATATTTTGGAAGTGAGGTTTCAAGAAGACAGGGCCATTTATAAAGCTTTCTAGTAAACTTCCTATCAAAAACATTTTTTCAACTATTAACACTTTATAAATGAGAAGATCCCCTTAAGTGCCAAGAATCTGGAAAAGCAGAATTTCTTTTCCTAAGATTTTGTGAAACCCCAGGCTAGAATATTTTAGGCTGTGAGACTCCTGGCCTTAAAAGTTCCCCCATTCCTCTGTTACGTCACTGGTGGGTTCCTTTCCTCTTTTGTTTTTCCCAAAAAGAACAAGGCATTTTTTTTTTTTTTTTTGCTTTTAATTTTGCCCTAGGATTTGAGGGCTACGACAAGGTTTTGTAATCCTGCACCAGGCAAATACAGTTGATGTTTCAGTGGATTAGGTTACATGCTTGAAAGCAGCAGAATCTAGTGACAGCAGAATGTGACAAAGGATTGAAAGCAAAGCTTAAAGCACCAGCCATGCAAAGGGACCCCTCTCTGAAGTGCTGTGGGCATTTCATTCTCTTTACTTTTTAGGATATAAATCATACTATTGGTCCCCTTTACTTTAGACAAATCAGACTCTAAAAAGTTTTAAAAGTTTGTGTCTGTGAGCAAAAGTGAGATAAGATGTTTCTTTTTCACTGCCCTGGTTTGGAAAAGAAGTTCCAAACTACGGCGAGACTACTGTTGTTATCTAACAATTTAATCTTTTTTAGTCTTTAGTCTCCCCTTCTAAATCTTTTCACATGAAACCATAGATTCCCTCTCCAAATTGTTCAGTTGGCCTCTTTCTTGTTTTACCAATAAGAGCTTAATTCCTCCTCTCAACCAGCCCATCACCGAGGCCCTTGCTCCGAAGATTGTGCATGCCTCTGGGCATGGTGGATGCTTTGGGCTGCAAGTAACAGAATGGCCGTAAGAAGGGGATGTGCAGTTAGTTATCTCACAGAGGGAGACATCTAGAGGTAGCCAGCTGAGTGTGGGACTGGCTCCTATGAGAGTCTCTTGGCTTCACCTTCTGTTGATAAGGTGGCTGCCACAGCTACAAGCAGGTGTCTTCACCCCATATGCCGAAGGGAGGGAGGGAGGGAGGGAGGAAATAGACCTACTCCTTCAGTATGTGTTTCTTTTTATCGGGAAGGAAAGTCCTTTCCAGAGGTCCTGCAGCAGACTTCCCTTACATCTCTTTAATGATCCAGCTAAAGCTGGGTCACATGTCTATGAAAACCAGTCATTAACAAATACAGATGAGCAAATACAGACCACTTGAGCATCTCCTGGCTGGGCACATGACTGATACCTGAACAAAACTGGGGTTTTCTAGTAACAGAGAAGGGACAAGCTGTTGGGGAGCCACCAACTCTGCTGTGGAGCGTCTGCTACAGTACAGCCTGTCGCTTTTGCTGGGACAAACTCACTCCAAGTGGGAAATGAATGGATGAACAGGCAAATGATGACTCTGATGTTTTGTCCTAAGAACTGGTTGAAATGACTATGCAGGTTTGCCTGGCAAGAGCAGATGTGGGGACCACAATGACTTCTTGAAATGCAATGCTTAAAATCCTTTCCAGTGAAAGAGATTAGAGCCACTTTATGGGATCTCTAAGGATAGAGCGTGGAAAAGTGAGTTGAAATTACAAGGAGACAGAAAGCTCTCCCTTGTTTTGAGCTGAAATCTGAAAGTGGAGCTGTGTAAAGTTGAAATTAGCTGCCTTAGGAAAGAACGAATGAGCTCCCCACCACCAAGCACAGGCAGGTGGGTATTTGGCAGGTTATTGTAAGGGGGGTTCCATTTATCATTGAAGATCGGACCAAACGATGCTTACTCTCCGATGCGGCTGTGGGCACTCCCCAGCAGGGATGGGATTCTCTGAAATTGTAATTATTAGGAAGAATTATTTAGTGGTAAGAATGACTAGATGTTTAAATGAAGACAGTGCAGTCGTTATTTCCAAATTAGTAAGAGATTTTAGGATGCCGTGAAACATCTTTGAATAACCCCACCTGTATTTATTACTCCCGGTCATATGTGCTGTTCTGTAGAGCTCAGCTCTTTGATAGAAGCTCTTTAAAAATAAAAAGAGGTTAGTCAGATCTCACTGGTTTTGTCTGTCTTAATGGGATCTGCTTCTACCTTCTGCACATTACCCTGTGTCTGTGTTACTAAAGTTCAGCCTGTGCCCTCCTGCGGTGTCTGGGTAGAGAAGGAGCAGAGCTGCTCAGCCTCGGGTGCGGGAGTGGGCTGCGGGCCACATGTGTCCCTTCACACGGACTGTCCCTCGGCCACCTGCAGAGCTGCAGGTCAGAGGAGGGAGGTGGAAACTGAGAGACGGTGGGGCATCATTCACTCTTGTAATTATAGTGAGGAGTGTGCTGCATCTGTACGTTCCCTCAGTAAAACAGGTGTTCTGCCCTTAAAATGGTAATTATAGACTATTTCAGATCAATGATCTTCACTTATTTCATATCACTGCAGTCTTCTTTCCACATTTAACCACCCTGTGATAGAGGAAGCTCGCTCACCCTTGAAAAAAATCAAAATGCATATAGATTTTCTGAAATAAGTCCCCTTTCTGGAAGTATTTTGTGGTTAGTTTCAAAATGTAATATCCTGAGGAAGGTTCGGTTGGCTTTTTATTTTAATATAAAATAAAAAAGTAAAGTCGCTGTGCAATGAGTGATTTTACTTCCATTAGCCTAATGTCTTTGTGGTTTCATTTGAGGTCACCAGCAGATTACTTTTCTTGCATTATTTCATCAGCTGTCAGTTCTATTAATATAATGTAATCCATTCAGTGCTGAGATTTTAGAAAGACATCACTGTATGCACAGAAGGCAGCTTTTGGAAGTTTATTTAGCGGATTGTAGGGTGTCAGGCTGCCTCAGGCTTCTTCGTGCTCAGGTCAGTCATGGATTGCACGTGCCCTTGGATACTCACGTGGTTATTCATGACCGTTTTTATACCCAGCACATAAAAATATACCTGCAGCTGCTTTATTGTTACCTTTTGAAAGACCATGGCTTGCCTGTGGGGTGTGCAGTTGTGTTTACTACTTAGATTACAGGATGCGTGACATGTCTCTATTTAACACCAACAGTAACCCTTCTAAGAGGACTTATTTCAAGCTGACTCTATTAATATAGTTACTGTTGGGCGCTGATTACCACAGTGCAGTGAATTTACGTTTGCATATATGTATAGTGGATATCATTCAAGAAATTATTTGAAAATCTCTCATTAAACAACAGCTATACACATCTTTTTAGTCCCTAGTGGTTATAAAGGAATTAAAAGTTCACTGCTCTTGAACTTGAATAAATGGTTGCGACCCAATGAAACATCTAGAAAAGTGGGTCTTTAATTTGTTTTTCGAGTGTGAGGATAATTTTATTTTTACTTTTTTATTTTTTTGTTTTTTATTGCATTTATTGGGGATTTATTGGGGTGACATTGGTTGGTAAAATTATATAGGTTTCAGATGTACAGTTCTGTAGTACATCATCTGTATATTGTGTGATCAGCACCCACTTCAAGTCTCCGACCATCACCATTTATCCCCCCATAACATCTTCTGCCTCCCTCATCCCTCTTTCCCTCTGGTAATCACCAGACTGTTGTCCATGTCTATGAGTTGGTGTGTGTTTCTTTTTAAGGGTAATTTTTAAATGTTAAAAAATTAGAGCTCTACACAGTAATAGTTGTACCTTTATGATCTTATAATTTTAAAAATACAAAAAGCATATACTTGAAATACATATGGGTATAATGATACAATGTCTGCGTTTGTTTTAAAATTATTGGAAATGTGGAAGTAGTAGTGGGAATGGGTAGAGAATAGATGAAACAAGATAGGCTGTGAGTGGATCATTGCTGAAGCCGAGCCACCAGAGATGGGGCTTATTACACAGTTCTCTCAACTTTTACATATATTTGAAATGACCAATTAGTTTTAAAAATACATAAGGGATAATGGGTTACTATGAATTCAGCTGTACTTTTAAAAGGAAAACGTATTTTAATAATCACTGAAGCACCTCTCTGTGTTTGAAAAATAATAGTAATTACACGAGTGTCGTCTGATTTATCAAGACTACAGACAGCCGGGTGCCCATGGATTCTGGAGCTCCTTTGCTGTAACTGTAGAGCACAATAGACGAGCAAGTTCAAGGCGATTGATACATGCTGTGGACACAACCGCTGAGTGCACCCCAAGGGACGTGACCCTTGACGGCAGGGCGTGCGGGTAGCTTTGCGAGTGTGCTCCTGCCGTGCAGCTGAGGAAAGGGGGCGCCCTGTGGAGCGGTGGTAACATTTAACACGGAGCATGTGAGCTTCACACACCTTGGGACGTCTACAGTAGGAAGCAGTCTAATCCTTTCAAAAGCTCAGAAGCCTCCAAATAATACCCATTTTACTCAGTCAGCCTCCGCCAAATTCGCCCCGGGGCCAACTATCGCCCATGCCAGTTACCAGTGACTTCCTTTCTGGTCTCAGTCACATGGACCTACTCCTGCGGTCCCCTCTTCAAGCAGAATTTAAAACATCTACACTGTATTTCAATTTCTGTGAAGATCGGGGAGGAAAAGTATGCTTGCTGTCTTTTTTTCCCTGGCCAGTTTTCACTGGGACATTATTTCCTTGAAATTCTTGGCCTATGAAAGCATGCAGGTGAAATTATCCTTAATTGATGATTATATATATTTAAAAGCTTAGATTACATGGGAATCGTATATCTAGAATGAATTGGCCCTGGGAAAAAATGTTTCTTTTTAAAAATTATTAAATATGGGAACATTATACCAAAAATAACATTGAGATATTTAATTCATGGTTCAGCTCTGTTGTTCATTTAAAGGTTTAACTATTTCCCACTGTTTAAATATCTGTCTGATCTTTTGTGCTAACTTGGCATGTCCAAAATATTGAAAAATGCTGAATGATCAAGGAATTTACTGAATACTCCCCCAGTGAAGCCAGAGGATATTCTTGAGGAGAAAAAAAAGAAGGCATGAAACTTATTTAACAAGAAAGATTTGAGTCAGGTAATCTACATAATATATCCACCGGCATTAAGGCTGTCATCTCGGTATTGCATTTCTGGTACGGATTTCGCAATAGCTGTCTTTCACTGTCGGTTCTAATAAAGAGTGTTGGTCAGCTTAAATTCCCTGGGAGCTCAGAGTTATGTTTTGTGAACTGCATGTGCCTGAGGCCTCTCATGCATGATTTAAACTGCTTTGTAAATGTCAATAGGTGGAAAAGCATCAGATCCCTTGTAGATTTCTCCAAATCCTCAAAGATGTGTATGCCATGTATAAACCATGCTGCACTCTCAAGGCCATTGCTGTTTCCTGTACCTGCCTAACTGGGGGTTTAAGGTATTGCCAGAAGCAAAATATCTGTGTGTGCATGCCTCTGTCCAGCTGGCCAATGAAACCCTTTATTAGGAAAACCTTTGCACCAGAGAACGTCTCCAATGACCTGAAATGGGCACACCTCATGAATGTTGAATGGTCTTCAAACTCTATTTCTTCTTTCTTGACTTTTCTCAGAACACACATTTGATTCGATTGAACTTCCTGATTTCATAGTATTACATGGTTCCATGGACAGCTGTATGGGGTTGAGGAAACATATCTCCACTGGGAGTTCTCAGACCTGGGTCCTGTCCTGTTCTTCCACTTTCTGCTGTCTGTCCTTGGACAAGCCACTTAACTGTTTGGGGGCCCCACTTTTGGGTCCAGTGAGGTTGAATCCAGGAGGTTGAAATAAATGATCTCCAGTGATTCCTTTCAGCTGCAAGAGACAGTGACAGACAACCATTGTGACACTTTGAAAGCCATGGGAGCACATGGAACTTTTTAATTAGGCCTATTCCACTCTCTTCTGGGCAGCACAGTGCCAGCAGGGGCCCCAAATTGGCCAGCAGCAATCGCACAGAGGGGCCTGAATGTCAGCCTGAAGGCTTATCAACTCGTGCGCTCAGAGCAATTCCCTGTGATGTTTCCCAGTGGCCTGAGAGCAGCGAGGTGGCCGCTCCTCTTGCTGTCCATCCCCCACAGTGTCATCTTCCCCACCCATTGCATTCCTTCAGTAAAAGGTGTTTTCTCACTTTCAGGTCTGAAGAGGCCAAAGCAAATGGTGGTGAGGGGATGGCATCAGCGTCGAGGTCCCCGTATGAGCAAAAACACTAGCCTCGCTTTCTCAGAGGCCGTTTTTATCCATTTCGGTGCCCCTCAGCCTACCTGGCCTGGCGCCTGGAGTCAGGTGCTCGGGACAGACGAGCTGCATCACCCTGCAGAATTAAGTCAGAGCCAGCCATCAGGTGGCCTTTTGTTCTTCCTCTTTCTCTTTGGATCCCTACATAGTTCTAGATCAGTCGCCTTGCTCTTTTCATCCCATGCGTTCAGTTTCTGACTGTGTAAAAGTCTCCTCTTGAGGGGACAGTTTTGAGGGGATTAGGAGTACCACCCCTGGCAGTTCTGAAGCCAGCCTGCCTACATCTGCATCCTGACTTTCCTCCTACTCACTATATGACCTTGAGCAGATGACTTAACCTTTCTGTGTCAGGTTTGAATCTGCAAAGTGGGGATAATATGAGGACCTGTCCCATCAGACTGCGAGGACTAAATGGGCTCTGCACATACAGCTCTTAGAACAGCTCTTGGCATGTGGAAGTGTTTGCTGTTATTCATATTTTTTTCTTGTTGTTTTTAGTATTTTTGAAAAGTATTATTTAAGTTGAGCCTTTTAAGGAAGAGCCAGGGCAATTGCACCAGCCTTGGGAAAAAAAATCACTCGCCTAATTTCCACCTTCTTCACCCGGGTGAGGCCGGTCTCACGCGGCAGAGCTGGGGGTCTGTGGTCTTGCTCGCCCGGTTGGGTCTCTGTTTGCTGGGTTAGGACACACTGCTCCTGGAATACACCATCTCCCTGTCCACGTCCTTGGGAGCCACATACCAAAGCAGATCAGGAGCTCTGCAACCCGGAGGGACCTTTGTAGCACTGTGGCCACCAGAGTTCCCTGTGTGCTTGTCGCATGTCGAGTAAGCACGTACTTTGTCACCCTCTGACATGACCTCAGGGTTACTTTCCGAGGCTGTTGACAAATTTTTAGACATCCCAGTTTTATCAGCGGAAACCTTGAAGAGTGACAGATGGTTCTTGGAAGAGTTGGTACATACTATAAAATGTCAGCCGGCTCATTTATAACCCGGCGATGTCCAGGTCTAAGCCACGCTATCAGCATGCTCTATAGATAACTCACCCTCATGATCCGCTCTCCCCAAGTACTTTGTGCAGCTGTTCTGGTTGAAGACCCAGTTGACATCTATAATAGATATCAAATGGAGAGCCTCTTATTTTATCACTCTCTGGATTTCAACACTGGCCGTCCCTGTGGACTGTTGGAAACAGGCAGAGGCACATTATGGGAAAGGTGACTTGCTGAGCCCCTGTGCCCCGAGGACATTATTAAGTGCTAGGGAACCTTGTTAGCTCATAAAGTTGGTTCAAACCAATTATTGCTGTGTGACTATTACCACTGCCAAGAATGTAACTCTTTTAAATTCTTGCCCATAAAGCCGATTTTTCCAGTACATTATATCACAGAGCGAGCCTTCTGATCTGGCCGCGGTCGTGTCCCACTGGCTGCAGAGACTAAACATTGCATTTGCTGCTCAATATTGGTTATCCTTCGGTGCTTCATGGAGGCAGCGAGGCGGCTATTTATAGATTTGCTTTCTGTCTGCCTAGTTCAGCACAGTCAGTTTTGACACACTGTCCCAGTAATCTGATCAGCCATGCTGCTTTCAAATGAAGGTCTAGGCCTTGGCCTCTGCGGAGAGGGTGACAGCTGTCAGATACAGATAGTAGGCTACAGATCCTGGCTGCTAAAACCCTCTCATTCATTCCTGTTACAGATCATTGACCACAGCTTGAAGCCGTGCTTTACAGTCCGCCGATTAGTTGGCAAGAGATCTACATACCGTATTAGCAAGGTCAGCCACTGAGATAAAGGCAAAGACTTAAACCCCTGCACTATTTTTAAACCCGTGGCCATTTGTTAAAGCTGGTTATTTTGGTGCATGTCCCTCTTCCTCTCTTTTTTTTCCTCCCTCAAAACAAAGCAAGAGAGACTTGTCAAAACTCTTTATGAGAATGCATGAAGCTGGTTCAGCTGGGGAGCTGGTTCAGATCTGAGCAGGGTGCCGTCCTTCTCGGGAGCGCATCTAGTCTCTATGGGGTGGAAAACCATGTTAGCCAGGAGCATTCCTTGTTTTAATCAGACCGTGTTTGGAGACCTCAGCCCAGGGTTCCAGATGAAAGTTTGAGCAGTGTGAGTACTCTCTGGCCATGAATGTGGACCGATTGGGCAGGTCTGGCCTGGAGAGGACTGAGTTACAGCCCATACAGGGTTTCAATCCCTGCTTCTTTCTAAATGAGGCGGCTGGTCTTCCTCCTCTACTTGGATGATTGGGCCCATTTAGCAGGTGTTTTCTTCTCCGAGGTCCTTCCTTCCCCCAGCACCTTGGATCTGGGTGCTGTGGAGCCTGGCATTGTTCAACACGCCACGTCAGACTGGCACAAGGAGAGCTGACCCACCAGGAAACCTCTCATTGTAAAAGTGACTTGTTGACTTCCTCATATCCAGTGAACATCCCTCCTGTTCTAGAACCAACACAAATGGCCAAACCTTCAACCTTATCTTTACGCAGAAGGACATCTGTCTACAGGACCTTGGACCCCACCTACCATCTAACCACTCTCCCCTCTGCTTTCACCCCTCCTACCTCTCTGCTCCCACTGAGCGTTCCTTTACCTCCACGACAGCCACCTGCCACCTTTCTCTGTCCTCCCCTAAGACCTCACTTTTCTACCACGTGGACCCAGCTGGAGTTGCCATTCTTCCCACGGTGATGCTCTCTGCTGCCTCTCTGATATTCCCTTCCCTCTCTTCTATGAACTCCTTGCATTCCCTTATTGTCTGATCTGTTCTCTTTCACTCTCTACTTTTTGTTGACATATGACCGAGTTCAGTTTCCTCAGGATCCAGGGGCACTGACGGGCCTCGGCCTTGTGCCTCAGTCTACCGTCCTGCAGTGCTGCCTCCTGTTTTATCCCCCCTCCCCCAAGGCCTCCTGCACGCACTGACTGAACACACCCTACACTGCCTAGCTTTTCTTTCCCCTTCTGCTTTTGCTTCTGCCTCCCTGGGGAGCCTGTAGAGTGGCAAGCCTTAGTGTCTGCAGTACGCACGCTCAGTAGGATGAGCAGTGAGTACACATCAGATGTTTACACTGCTATCAGGTTGACCCAAACCCCCTGAACCAAAGGGCAGTAAACACTGTTGGAAAGAGGATCGGTGTCACCACAAACAAACTTGAGATTGAAGACTTACTAGAAGTATAACTTTGGGCAACTTACTCTGAGACTTGAATTTGTCGTCTATAAAATGAAGCCAATGGTATCGGCTTCAGAGATTCTTGAGAGGAGCAGAGAAAAGGGGAGGGGAGGTGCCTGACAGACAGAAGAAGCTTG